>NC_133662.1:143691347-143972316 GCF_037893015.1 Macrotis lagotis | reverse complement strand
AAACATCAAAGTTTTTGGAAAATAATCTACTCTGTAAGGACATTCCCAACCTACTCCATTGTGAGGTGGGAGGTCCACAGGTGGTATACATTGCACTTTGAGGGATTTTTTTTAATATATCAATTAGTTATACTGACTTCCCCCCCCCTTCAAAAATACTATTTTTTAAATGGAATAATTCTCTGGAAGAGGAATATTAGGGATAATTATGATGATGTAATAAAAAAGTCATAGATAAAAACATGTTTAAAAATGAAAATAATCTCTCTGACATCAGAAGTAATGCTGAATTAACAGATCATGAAGTACCTTGAAAACAAATGTCATTTAATAAAATTTTTAATCCACTTATTTTATTAGTTAGACTTTGCAGGAGTTAGCTCAGGACTCTAAACCCAAGAGTTCAGCAGCACTCCTAACCCTTAAACCACTGGTTCTGCTTTGAACTCAGTCCTTGCCACCATCATTGAAGGGAGCAATTCTTATGGAGATAGGGCTTGCCATTCCCAACAACACCTATACTACCTAACTTTCCAGCAACTGCCATCAATAAGCAGGTAAGCACAAGATCCTCAGAAATAACAGCCCATACTCCCTGACTCCAAGCTACTGACTCTGCCACCATCTTGGTCTATTGTAGCTATATGTAGTTCAAGAAAACAACCACTTTGAATATATGGCCCAACAATTTCCTCTTTATGAGCTTCAACTACAATTCCACTGAACAACAACAAAAAAAAAATTATTGCCACCAGTATCCTTGGTAAAGTCAAATGGTTTGACATCAGAAACCAGTATGATTTTATTAAAGAAAATGACAGGATTGAAGTTATATTATCATTTGTTTGGCTGCTGTGCCCAACAATCACAGGGTCTTTCCATCTACCCTGCTACTGATCTCTCCTTCATGTTATTTCACTCCCTGGTTTAGTATATGAGTTCCTTAGGAGTGTTATCTAGCCATTACTTTGCACATAGTTAAACCCTGTTTTTTTTCATTCATTAATTTATCCTAGAAATAGATGTCTGAAGTAGTGACAAGCAGTTATTATTATTCTCATTATTATAGACAGAAATATTAAGGCACAAGGAGATTTCTACCTGGCTGAGTAAATCAAGTAAGATATAAACCTACTAGCTCCTGATTCAAAACCCTATCTATTGGTCATTAGAATTTCATTCAAGACTTTCTTGATTTTTTTCTCAGGCAATGTTATTAATTATACAAAAACAAAGAAGCATTGCCATTCAGTAACAATAGACTAGCAGCATTTGTTCTATTAGTATCCTCTAGGCTTTTTTGTATAAGAAGTTAAAGGGATCATTCTTAATTGGGTCCAAGATACCATAAGTCACCTCTTACAATGTAAAACAAAAGGAAAACTTATTTTTAATTAACAAAACTTTATTTTTTTCAAACCACAGAAATTCAAAAGAAAGTATTTAAAAAAATAAAAAAGAAGTATTCAAAATAAAAAATAGTTATGTCTGCATTTTAATCTTCTAGTGATAACTTTTTTATATGTTGTTCCTTGCATTCTTCTTGCTTCTCTTGTAATGTTAAATTTATGGAGACATCAAGGAGCTGTGTCACAGAAACCTAATAAAGCATGCAATAGATTTGTGTGCCACCTCTCTAAAAGAGCATGAACTAGTATTATATTAGATTGAATTTATCAGAGAAGGAAGAATAATTATATTAATTTTTAGAAAGAATCCCTAGGAACTGAGGTAATCAGAAGAGGCATTACTCAGTCTATCCCCTACTATTCAACCTAGTAGCTATGTTCATAAATCTTCATCTAAAATTGTGTTATCTACTCAAAGCCTTGAATTTTAAACAGTCACCTCTTTTCCTTTCTCCTGGTTACTTATCATTTTCTTCTTTTACTTGCCTTACAAGGTAGTTGTGAACTTTATAAAGAAAAAAAGCTTTGAAAGACTTCAGAACTCTGTTCAAAACAATAAATAACCATCATTCCAGACAACTGATTCCAAAGGGCATTCTACCCACCTCCTAAAAGAGTGATGGTAGACTAAATAAGCAGAATAAGATGTACACATTTAGACATAGTTAATATGGAGATTTATTTTGCTTGACTATGCATATATGATACAAGAACTATTTTCCCAATAATGGGAAGGGTGGAAGGGAAAGGGAAAATATGGATAGAGGAGGGGAGGAGAGGAGAAAAGAGAAGAGGAAAATGGAATAGAAGACAAAAGAGAAAAAGAAAAGGAAAGAAAATTGGTCACTGACCATCTTTTTAATGCCCAGAAGAAGGCAAAAGAATGGTCAGAAAGAAGCACAGACAAGCAAGATAGTTTTGAAAGTTACAGTTTGCATAAATTATAAGCTTAAAAAAGAATAGTAAGTTGTACATTAAAGACATCTGAAGATTCATTCACAAACAAGCTTCTTTTACTGTTCTGTCACAAAAATGGCAAAAATTCATGTAATTTTGTATTTGATAAATGCAGAATAAAGATAATTTTTAAAAACTTTAAGGTAAATGAAAACTGAGGGAGGTAATATTTGTAAATCATTTTGTAATGATAAAACATTATTTAAAGATGCATTGTTATAATGAGAGCAAAGAAAAGCAACATAAGAATATTAATTTTTAAAACAAGATTTTTGTTTTTTTCATTTAATTTGATTTAAGCATTGCTGCCAAAGTGATAATTATACAGCACAATACTGCTTCTAATCTCTGAGAGATTATTTTCCTATTCTTGCAAACATGTTTTTATTAATGTCTTTTGTTTATTACATAATCACAGCTATCCCCAGTATTCCTCTCCCTTCCCCTTCCAGAGAGCAATCCCATTTAACAAATAGTATTTTTGTGGAGAAAAATAAAAGGACAAGTAAGTCTGTGGAAGTTACATTATTCAGAGAACTGAGCATTTATTCAGTGAATTTGAGTACTGTAGATATCTAATTCAAAGATTTTGAATTGAATGAATGAATAAATGAACTGCTAAAGAGTACTTTGAGCAATGTAAAGATTAACAGACTGCTTTCTGTGCTGGGGTGGGGGGAGGAAAGGAAGGGTGGGGAGAAAATTGTAAAATTCAAAACCTTACAAAAAATGAAAGGTAGGAACTATTGTTGTATATAATTGGAAAACAAATAAAATATTCATAAAAATATTTTTTAAAAAGTAGTTTGAAGTGCTGAAGGGTTGGGACTTAGCCAGGGTCTTACCCTTTTTTTCCGTTCATCCAATAAACATGCATTAAGTGCCGACTATGTGGGCACTGTGCTAAATGCAAGATGTACAAAGAAAGGCAAACGACAATTCTTCAAGGAATTTGCAAGCTAATTACCACTAATAAGTATCAAAGGTAAGATTCAAACTAATGTTCCTGATTTGGACTTCAGCATTTGGTAACCAATTAGATAACCATTAGGCACTTCTTGTCAATATACCTAAAGAAATAGAATTCCTAATGCTGTACAGGGTGTTCCAAAAGTCTTAGTGAAGTTTAATTTTAGCTTAAAACTGCACTAAGAATTATGAGACACCCTGTTTATAAGCCTCATTTCTATAATACTTTTAATTTTTGCACAGCATTTTCCTCTCTACAACCCCGTAGTGTTGTACTACAAATATAATTGTCCCTCATGGTAATTGACTTTATTCAGGGTCACATGGAAAATTAAGCCAAGAGTAAGAATGAAAATCCAGGTATATAGACTATTATCCCTTTCTACCTAACTAAATGATATTCCTATTTTTTTTCACATTTCTTTTGGTCCAGAGAGCTTTCTCCTACTCCTCATTCTAGGTATAACAGTGTCCAGCTCTTTTTTGCATGTAGTTACAAAACAGAATCAGTAGCATCTTCATGTACCTTTAGGTCAATGGCATCTGAAAAAAATCAATGTTTCATTTTGACCACCATGGAGCACCCAGAAAGGCATCTCCTTCTATAGTTTATTTTACTCAAATCATAGATTTGGGGCAAGAAGGGATTTTTGGAATGCTCCTTATTCCATAAATGAGGAAGCAAAGGCTCAGAAAAGTAAAATAACTTGCCCAAAGTTACAGAATTAAATTTGAATGTCAATGTTATTTTCTAACTAGCTTCTTACTTAACTTCTAACTAACTAAAAGCAGGACTCAACAAAATCTTTAGCCTCCTAATCCATGACTCTGCTTCCATTGTCTCTTCCCTTCCAAACCATCTTTTATTCATTTAACAGATCACTCTTTAAACATAAATTTAGTAGCATCATTCCTATACTTAAAAGCATTGTCTATTGCCTATCATTAAAAAGTCACATTGGTTTTTTTTTACTGGCACTCAAAGCCCTCTTCTGTCTTGATAGACGTCCTTCACATGAGGTGATAAAATAGATAAAATTGACATTATTGAAAGTGGTGAAATTCCAGTATTTAAATTTAAGATACCTATAAATAGTTTATATTATAGTCACCTTGAACTACTTCTCAAAACCTTGGCACTTGAAACAAAAAAATTATATAGCCCATTTTATAGTAATTTTAACTCATTTTATTTCTCCTCATTTTTGCTTGTTTTAATAGGTGCTAATGTTGGAAGGACTTCCACATTGGCTATAACCCAATCCAAGGGACTAGTCAATATAAAATTTCTACAATTTCTCTATTTCTGCCTTCATTCACTGTATTCCCTATTTCTGAAAGTCCTTTCTCTCAACAAGTTTTATGTTTCTTAATCATCTTTGTCTGTTAATTTATCCTTTAAAGCCCAACTCAAATGTCATCTACCTCTAAAGCATGAGATTCATTCAATTGGTAATGAATGATCTTACCTCCCTTACCTCCATAGTTTGCTTATAACTCTCACATTTACTTATTTTGCATTACTCAATAGCACACATATATATTATGTTCATGAAGGCAGGGATTATCTTGTCTAAATTTTGATCTTCATAGGTATCTACCATAATGCTCTCCTTACAGTAATAATTCAACAACTTATGTTGTCTTGAATAGGATTCCAGTTATAAAATTCAATCTGATGCAACCATCAAGTGTTTTGTAAAAAAGTCAAAAGAAAAGCTTCTTTTTGTGATGGCAAAGAATTGGAAATTGAGGGGATTCCCATCAATTGGTAAATTACGGAACAGTTTTGGTATATAAATATAATGAAATATTATTGTTCTATTAAAAAAACAATGAGCAGGTAGATTTCAGAAAAATCTGGAAATATTTACATGAACTGATGCTGAGTGAAGTGAGTAGAACCAGAACACTGCAAACTTCAACAGCAACATTGTGCAATTCTCATCAATACAGAGATCAAAGACAATTCTAAAAGACCCATGATGAAAAATGTCATCTACATTCAGAGAAGGAATTATGGAACCTGAATGCAAATGAAAGAATATTTCTTTTATCTTTATAAATTTATTTTTTGCTTTTTCCTTCTTACATGCTTTTCCCCCTTTTTGTTGACTAATATGAAAATGTGTATAAAATGATTATATCTGTATAACCTGTACCAGATTATTTGCTATCCCAAAGTGGGGGAACAGAAGAATGGAAGGGACAAAACTATGCAAAAATAAATGTTGAAAGTTATCTTTACATATAATTGGAAAAATAAGGGGGAAAATAATAGCTTCTTCAGTCCTCTTCAGTCTTTCTAAGTGATGCCTAGTGTTAATTATGGCTAAATGAGATTACAAATACAACTTGGAGGCATTCTATAGGCTTTTGTTTATGACAACCATTATAAGAAAATGGTGCGACCAATCTCCAGCATTTGTCCTAGATTGCCCACTAAAACAAGATTTTTTTTGCCAGCCTGTTGAAGTTAATGATAGCATTAGTTTAGCTATGGGATATTACTCTGAAGATTGTTCTCAGACATTTGGTCAGGGAAAAGTTACTTAATATTTTTCCACTAAATTTGTTCTCCAATTGAAAATTGGGGCCCACTGGAATTTGATATGAATTAATTATCTACTCCTTGGAAGACTTGTGGACTGCAGCTAATTAAATAGATCAAGTTTATCCCTATACACAGTTCCCTGAAGTACCTGATATTGTAGGACTTATGAAATGTAGCTCTAGTAAAATTAGATCCACAAGGGAAATGAGGATTCTGTGTGGCTAAAGGAACCTTTTATTAGGCAGGAGTTTTAAAGGTTCACTATACAGATAGGTAGATAGATAGACAGATAGAGATAGAGATAGAGATAGAGATAGAGATAGAGATAGAGATAGAGATAGAGATAGAGACAGAGACAGAGACAGAGACAGAGACAGAGATAGAGATGATAGAGATAGAGATGATAGAGATAGAGATAGAGATAGAGATAGAGATAGAGATAGAGATAGAGATAGAGATAGAGATAGAGATAGAGATAGAGATAGAGATGATAGAGATGATAGAGATAGAGATAGAGAGATATAAAGCTTATTTTAAAGCTCTTCACTATCTGGCTCCAAGCTATCATCCCAGATTAATTTCATATTAATCCCCCTCATATACTCAAAATTCCAGATTAATTCCCCTATTTAAATTTTCTTTACATTATATTTCCTTTCCCACCTCTATATTTTTGAACAGGCCTCTCACCCATTCACCTACCCTACCCATACCTGTAATATTCTTCTTCCTTACCTTAGAATCTTGAAACCTATAGGATCCTTCAATTCTTCCTAAAAGAAGTTTTTCTTGATTTTTGAAGTCATTAGTACTCTTTCAATTTGCATTTACTTAATGTGTGTGTGTGTGTGTTTCATTTCTCTCTAGGTCCCCAGAGTTTAGCATTGTGTTTGGCTCATGGTTAGTACTTATGTAATGGTGGGATTGGCTAACATGCACTAAGAGCTTAGAGAATGATCAAGCATTTCCCTACCTGGTTCTAATCCAAATGACCTAATGGAAAGGGAAGTGGGGGAGCTATTTCCAACCATACATGGCTGAATGACAGATATTGCATGATAACAAAATTGTCTAATTGTCTGAGGAACTGCAAGGACTGATTCAGGAGCTAATCAGTCCAAACTAAGTCCAAATGTAAAAAAAGATCCCTGACCATTTCTCTTTCCTTGGAGTGGGGGGGGGGGGTAGAAGTTGTGGGGGGGGGGGATGAATGAGGCAGACCTGTTCTGAGTTTGGGGAGAGGAAGGAAGGGAGAGAGAGAGAGAAAAGGTAAGACAGGGCAGATAGCTGCCTTCTCTCCTCATTAGATGTCATAAAGGAGCATATGGTATCTGTTTCTTTTATTTTTATTCTTTTCTGATGTTAGATGAATGAGTATTCTAAGAAATTCCCAGATAATCAAAAGTTATATCAGAGTCAATAGAGGTTCAACTAGCAACTGAAATCAATAAGCACATTTTACAGTAGAAGTACCTGCAAAGATGGGTGGAAAAGATGGTCATCTAAGGCCAATAACAGCTTCAGGAACTGTAACCTTTTATGATGGAGAAACCTGTAGGCTATCTACTTGAAAAGGACACAGATCCTCCCATCCAAATGAGAGAGTTACTCTTAAGCAAAATTTCATGAGAACTCCCCTAAGGGTCAGAAAGACTTTCAGACTTCCAGAAGTGGAGAAAATACCTGGTGGTCACACTTGCTCTCTAAACATGTGCCTCATTGTCTAGTATAGAAACCACAGCATAGAGATGCCATTTTGGTCTTTTTCATTAACAAAGGACAAGAACCAACCAACCAACCAACACTAACTACATAGTCCTTTTACAAATCATTAATATTGCTCTTTAAACTCAATCTCATTCCCTTTGTGAACCTTTTGTGTGTATCCCTCAGTTTGAGATTGAAGAGGCACTATGTAATAACAGCAGCTTACATTTTTATAGTGACTACTATCAGTCAGGCATTATGCTAAGGACATCATGAATCTCATTTGTTCTTCACAAGAACCCTGAGAAGCTGAGGCTATTATTATCATCCCCATTTTACAAAAAGAGATTACATGACTTGTCCAAGATTACACAGCTAATAAGGGCTGTTCCAGATTCCAACCTATATCTTTCCAGCAAAAACCCTAATGAAGTTGTACTGTCTGGGTGATTGTTATTTGGGGAACACATTGGATGAGGATTGATGAGTAGAAGTAATAAGAATTCCAATCCCTCGCGATTTTTCCTGGAATGCTAAAGGGAAAAGGAATCAGCTGCTGCTTTCTGAGAATCCAACCTGTTAATATGAATATAAGTTTACAGGAGAAGAGATTTGTTGAATAGAATTAATTTATAATTTCCCTGTGTCTCAAAGAAAATAATTGGTTATTATAAATTGACTTTCACTTCGAAGAGCACGTTTCTTAGCTATACCATTCTAAAGCAGGGTTCTCCCTCCTTAACACTGCCAAGTATCAAATAATAAATACAACTTTATTTTGATTGTCCTTCTTATGTCTTATTTAGCAAAACCATCTTGGAGAAAGTTCACAATGGAACTGTCTTATGCTTAATTTAGTATAAGTTGCTAGAAAGACTTTGGGAAAAGGACCATTTCTTTGATTTATTTATTTGACAAAAAGTTATTATTTATGAAACACCAATAGTATACCAAGTAATGTGCTAAACAATGGAGAAAATAGATTTTACCTTAGTGTCTATCCTTATGGAGTATATAGGCTAGTAAAGCAATATACATAACTATAAAACATGATCAATGAATTGACTATGTATTAAACAGAATGTGTGAAGTCTGAATGGAAATAGTATTAATGACTTGAACAGAAGTCAAAGTTTCATGGAAGAGGTGACATTTGAAGAGATCTGTAAACTGTAAGTAAGAATTTACCTGGGGAAGCAGGCCATTCCAAATAAGGCAAATAGCATAAACTAAGGCAAAGTGGCAAGAAAGTACTCAGGGGTTCAGAGGAGTGTGAATATAGAATGGCAACACACTTGATGGCTTTGAATGCCAGGCATATGAATTTAAATTTCATGCTGTTGGTAACAGAGAGTCATGTAAGACTTTTTAGGATAAATTTCCTTGAACAAATCTATGTCTAAGGAAAGTAAATATGGTGACTATACAAAAAAGAAATAGGTTTTAACAGAAAGAAGAGAAAATCTATAAATCTATAAAATCTTAAGAAAAATCCATAAGGAGACTATTACAATAGTTCAGATAGATTGTGATAAGGACTTTAATTAAGTTGGTAGCTTGGAAAAGAGAAATAAGTTGCTGAAAAAGAATAATTATTACCCTATGAAATGAAAAAAAAAAATGTCCATTGGAGATGACAGGTTTTACATAGCTTTATAACACTATAATAAAATCTGAATAAACTTAATGCCATAACAAATATGGGTGTTGGACTTACAATCAGAAAGACTTGGATTCAAATCCTACCTCTGACATAGCCTAGATCTTAGGGAGATCCTGCTACTTTCATGTTCCCAATTTGAGAGTCAGTTCTGTTATCTGGAATATTTGAATAAATATTTCTCTCTTCAATTTGCCTGGTCTACTGTTCTCTGCCAGAAACTAAATCATCTTTTGCTAATAGTAAATCCAATATGGAAGATATTAAGTATCTCTCCTTGTAGCCAAGAAATGCATTCTTTTCAAAGAAGGCTATGATTTTGTTGAGTGCTGGTCTTGGAATCAGGAAGATCTAGGCTTGAATTCTATCTCTGATACTTTCTTACTTTCTTTGTGACCTTGGTTAAGTTATAAGTGACTCTCAATCTCAATGATTTTATATGAGAACTGGAGATAAAAAAAAAACATTTAAGTCCATCAGGTTATTGTGAAAATCAAATAGTTGGGGTGGCTAGAGCACCAGCCCTGGAGTCAGGATAACCTGAGTTCAAATCCAGCCTCAGACACTTAATAATTACCTAGCTGTGTGGCCTTGGGCAAGCCACTTAACCTCATTTGCCTTGCAAAAAAAACCTAAAAAAAAGTCAAATAGCATCATGTATTAAAGCACTTTGCATATCTAAAAGGGCTATGTATGCCAATATTATTATTATGAGCATCATTAGTACTCATAGCTATCCCTCTAGTTACCTTCCCTAGTACTTCATTACTCAACTAAACCAACTTCTGTTATAATTTTTTTTCCTTTCAACATGTCTTTTCCTTTAGGTGGTATCACATTAAAGTTCCAATGATAATAAGTTTAACTCTCTATATAAAGGATCTTTTTACAACTAGTTTACATTAAACTTGGATGACAATCTTTAATCTCTCATTTCCTGGTCTAAAGCACCTTCAATGCAATGGTGAAACCTTGCTTCTAATCATTTAGGTCTGGCTGCTTTTATATTATATTAAGGTATATATCAGGCCTTTGGAATTCAAGATTAAACTCTTGAATGTAAAGAAATATTGTGACCCAATCCTTAAAAGTATTGTCTTGGGTGCTATTTTCCAACTTCTATAAATGTTGTAGCATCTGCTCTATCCTCTGAATTCATTAGGTAAGTAGCATTTGGTATAAAAAGAAACAAGAGATTTTTATTTGTTTAATTGAGTTTTCTCTACTCTTGGGATGGTGCCAATTCACTGTCAAAGCGCACAATCACCAAATTGCAAATCCCCCTAATAATCATAAATATCACTGATTCCTGTCTTATTTTGAATGTTTCAGACTTTATTTCTTTCTGGGAATGTGAGAAGCCAATAAAGTTAACTGAGAGTTCATAGACTGAGACCAAGTAGAGATCATCTAGTTCAAGCTCCTCATTTTACAAATAAAGAAAATGAGGTCCATGAAGATTAGATGAACTTTTCATAGGTCACACAATTTAGATGTAGGAAATCTAGATTCAAACCATTGTCTTCTGATTCAAGATCCATAATCCTTTGTATTGCATCAAGCTGACTGAATTGAATATGATAAGTAAAAACTTTCTATATCATATGATATATTAGGGTTCTGGTTTGTGATGATAAAAAAACGCCAAAATTGTCTACATTAATACAACATGATTTGTTAACATTTCTAATGTGATTTTGGTGTTAAAAATCTGATATGTAGAATGAAAAAAAAATAAAGATCGAATGGGATTATAGATAATAGGCACTAATCAGTTAAGATCAGATGGAATATAAACTGGCATAGAGAGTGGCAGAACACTGAGTACAGAACAAGGTCCTAGAATTGCCCAAAGAATAGCAAAAGTATTGATTGAGACCATGGTCTTCTTTAAATGAAATTAACAAAATCTGAAACACTAAAAATTAAATTACTAAAAGGTAGAAAGGTGGCAGTGATATTATATTCATGACTTATAGGCATCCTAGTAAAATGGGAGAAAATGGGGAAAAAAAGACTAAATTAGGAAATTGAAAAGAACCACTTTTTTTCTAGCAGAAAAAAGTGAGATTAAAACATGCACTAAATTAAGCTTGTCTGTGGTATTTTCCTTTTTATAAGAAAAGAAGCAAATTATTCCATCCAAACACCATTTGAATCAAATATAAAACTTCCTAAAAATTTATCAGTTGATAAACCAGGATTTAAGTTCAAGGATACATTCCATTCCTAACCCTCATTTTTTTTTCTCTACAACTTTTGGAAATAAATTTTCTTTAGCACTGCAATTTCTCAAACATAGCTTTTTAGTGCAAAAGCAAATAATTTGGAAAAAGCAAATTAGCCAAATTCTTTCTGGGCCTAGAAAGGAAGGTAAGAACTTTGGAAAATCATCTTAACTCTTTCTGACCACTGGTATAGCAATTAAGGTCCTTAAATAGTTATTTTAACAGGATGAACCTGGGAAGTACAAATTAGATTTCAAGGCATTTCGATAGAATAATTTTTTCTTTTCTCATAAGAATGAAAAATGTAGGGGCGGCTTGGTGGCACAGTGGATAAAGCACCAGCCCTGGAGTCAGGAGTACCTGGGTTCAAATCTGGTCTCACACACTAAAATAATTACCTAGCTGTGTGGCCTTGGGCAAACCACTTAACCAGGTTTGCCTTGCAAAAACCTAAAAAAAAAAAAAGAATGAAAAATAATATAAACATGTTTAATTAAGTATAAGGGGAAAATGACTTTCTGAGTTAAAGTACACTTTTTCCTTTTAATATGTATTCTGAAAGAATCTAGTTCATCAAGTATTTTAAAAAAAGACCTGTGGTTCATCTGATTTGCTCAGTAGGCTCCCCTTTTCCATTTTTGAGTCAGAAAGGATACAAATACAGAAATTTTTCAGTCTTGTCTGCATCAAAATATCCAGTCTTTCACAATTTTGCCATCAGCTTGATGTCCAACTCTATAGAAATAGAAGCAGAGGATAATAGTTTAAAGCCAAAAGGAATCTCATAACAGATAGTCCAGGAGATGTCAATAACATAGATAGCAGCAGAACTAAGATATAAGCCCAAACCACCTCTCAATGTAGCATTCATTCCACTGCATAACACAGCATATAATCATAATATATTTACAACAAAAATACCTAAGTAGATGCTTAGGAGGTAGGTAGATGAGAATGGAGATAATTCCTGTCAATTTAAAGAAAATTAATTGCCAAGAAGACCCTTTTCTTCTTGTGGGAATTCTTCTTTCTCTATTTCATGGTATTGAAAAAACATCAGAAGGAGCAGTTCAGAAACACATGAACAACTAAGCCATGACATCTAAATATTAAGAAGAACAGAACACAAAGACCACCTAAAGAAAAAATCTTGAAAACATGATCTCTTGAACACTTAAGACTTTGGTGCTAATAATTAATCATAATCTGTTGACCAATATATTTCAGTAATGAATTATTCAATAACTATTTATTAACTATTATTATTATTATAACTTTATATATATGATATATATAATTAACTATTTATTAAACAACTACTATGTGCCAGGAGCTGTGATTGATACTGGGGATATAAGTAACAAAAATTAAATAATCCCTGCCTTAAAGTAGCTTTCATTCTATCAAGGGAGAAAATATGGCACATTATAAATATATAAACATTAAATAGGAGTTAATTTGAGGAGCAAGGTCACTAAAGTTGAATCAAGAATGATCTTACATAAAATAAAATAAATTGATGTGTTTATCACAGCTGTAACCTCATTAATGGTACCTTAAGGGCATTTAAATATATGGCTTGAATATGTATATATGTTGCACAGAGTATTGGTGAATGCTGTTTTTCATAGCTGCTTTGGTCTAAAAATAACTTTAGCTTTCATGTCTTATCAGGACTTAGAGAAAAGGGACAACTCAAAGAAAAGTAGCTTGCTTGCAAGCCAGTGAGGAAATGTTTAACAGGCCTGCTGGGTGTCCGTCCTCTTAATGCTGTCTTGGATGTCTGATTAAATTATTGTGCTTTATATGCTACAGTCCTGGGTCATTTGTGCATAAAGACAAAAGCAACTTCAACTTGATATTTCTGTCATCCCTGCTGTGGGAAGAGTCCCTTTCCTAGTTTATAACATCAATCACTCCTGCCCATAAATCTTAGTGGTGGATATGGTCATTTAAATCTCCACCTGCACAAACAACAGAAAATAAGAGAGTCCATAAATCTCTATGCTGGTGATTAACAAATTTGGGGTCCACTGGCAGGGATGTTATAGTTAGGAGGGTAGAGGGGAAAGGGGGAGGAAGAAATGCACTAATTCATTAATAAAGACCGATATGCTGACAATTTGTTTAGTTTACAGCACAGGAGAAAAGCAAACAGAGCATTGCTAGCAAAACAAAACGTTAGAGGTTAGTGAATTCCCAGCTGAGCCCCGGATTAAAAGATATGATAACCTAATGTTCTTCTCCTATAGAAAAAGGTACTATCTCTGAGTCTAATGGCTAGAAGCTGCTCCCAAACTTAAGAACAGTCCCTTCTTTTCAAAAATATGAAGGAAAAACTGTGAAAAAATAGGTTAGAGAATCATATTTTCTAATCTTTAATTTTAGTCTCTCAATCAACTATTTTACAAAGATTTTTTTCTTTGCCTTTTGTTGTTAGAATTCACAGGATTGATTTCTTTTTGATGTGATAAAGAATCATTTCTCCCCATGGGGCTAAGCTAGACTAGTAAGAAACTTCCACAAATATATTCTGACAATTTAAAGGGAGCATTCTGACAACTTTGGATAGTTTTTTAGCCCTGAAACAGGAAGGAAATTCACTGGCAAAACTTGGCCTCTAGGTGGAGATCATCCATGGATGAAGAACTCTTCATAACCTATGAGGAGGGGTTGGGAGTTGTGGGACTGGAAAGCAGATCAGAAGCAGCCCCTGGCCCAGGATATGTCTCAAGAACAATTAAAAGAGTTACCATAAATAATTAATATATTTGGAATAAGGAAACAGTTTGGTGGAGGTATTGACTTTGTTATGTTATTGAACAAATACAATATCCTAGTAATTCAGTTTTCTGATTCTTTTTCTAAATGTATATGTATATATGTATGTATGTATGTATAATTAGGGGTGGATAATAGTTAATTTTAGAATTTGGGGAGGGAGATGGGAAACAAATGGGAGAGTGTGTTCTAGAAAATCCCTTTTTCCCAAAGCTGCCAACAAGACCCCTGGGGTTCTTTTCAGTCTTAAATCTGTCTAAGCTCTATGAATTCTTATGAATATGGAAGGAAAAGAAGACATCACAAGAGTGGGTGGGTGATAGCCACTGGAAGGAGAAGAGACAAGGCAGTGGCTAGGAATGACTGTTGCCTGCTTCAGTGGAGATGATTTAAATGACAAGTTGGCCTATGTGTGTTTCTGTGATCCCCTCCTGTTGTGTACTGGGTTTGTGAGTATGGTTGTGGCTGTGCAGGGCCCCTCCCCTGGGCTGCTAGGATCCGCCTCTCTATTCCCCAGATAAATTACTAGTGTCCACCAAATTCCTCAGCTCTCTCTTTCTCTCTCTCTCTCTCTCTCACTCCACTACGGGTCACCGTCTACAAAGAGTTGGGGAGGAACCTTGGTCTCATCACGGCAAGAACACTTACAAGCCCCCTTCCAACTGAACTAAGAAGGGGAAGGGGGTAGAACCCCAAATAGCACCCCAAACCCCCTTTTCAGTCTGCAATTCCTACTCCACTCTTTGGAAAGACTCTCTCTCTCTCTCTCTCTCTCTCTCTCTCTCTCTCTCTCTCTCTCTCTCCTTTCTCCTGCTTCTTTTTTCTTCCTTTCCCTGTCCCCCATTCTTTCTTTGTCCTCTCACCCCAAAACCATGTCCACTGGCTCCCTCAGTGATGTGGAAGATCTTCAGGAGGTGGAAATGTTGGAATGTGACAGCCTAAAAATGGATTCTAACAAGGAATTTGGGACTTCAAATGAAAGCAACGAAGAGAGTTCTAACTGCGAACATGGGTCTCCCCAAAAGGGCAGGGGTGGCTCTGGCAAGAGGAGGAAAGCACCCACCAAGAAGAACCCTCTAAATGGAGTCAGCCAGGAAGGGAAGCAAGTTCAACGAAATGCGGCCAATGCCAGAGAAAGGGCTAGGATGCGGGTTCTAAGCAAAGCTTTCTCTAGGCTCAAGACCACCTTGCCCTGGGTCCCTCCGGACACCAAGCTCTCCAAACTAGATACTCTAAGACTGGCATCCAGTTATATTGCTCACCTGAGGCAAATCCTGGCCAATGACAAGTACGAAAACGGCTACATCCATCCTGTCAATCTGGTAAGTTACTGCTTCTAGTCTACAACAACCCTCGGGCCACCCCAATTCCCTTTCCCTCCCTCCGCCTCCCCCCGACCCACCCAACCACCACCACCACCCAGCTCACACATACGCATGGGTACACCCAGTGCATATGGGAGTTTGTGTGTGATGACTTACACACCATCAAGTGGAACAATCAGAGAGATACCTCCTGAGTCAGGGACCTTTCCTGAAACACTGGCCTAATGCTTCAGTTGTCTGTCCTCTCTCCTTCAGCCTTCGTGAAACCTCACAGGGCCTCCTCGCTCCCTCACAACCCACGTAGCCGAGTTGATTTATACCGTCGTTTAACGTGGCAGTCCAATTAGAGGTTTGCAAGTCTATTAATCTAGTGAAGGGGAGGGAAACTAGGTTTCAGTGCAGGCCAGAAGCAGAGGTTAGCATCAGACATGGGGGAAGATTGGCAAGAAACTTAAGAAGAGGTCAGACGCCCTGTTCCCCTCACCCCCACACAAAATAGAAAGAATTCATTCGCTCATATCTAAGTATCTATCTCATCCTCCTCCAGCTAAATCCACTATAAACTCAAGTTTATGTGGTCGTCTTTATGTATTCATAATGATTTTGTTAGGAATTTTTTTCTAGTATTGTGTTTCCCCAAACCTTATTTTCTGGGATTCTTAAAAATGAAAATTGAATAGCATAGATCTTTACCAAGTGTGAGTATTATGAGAGGAAGCCAGGTCTCTGGGACCATACATTCTTCAACTGCAAAAAACAACTGTCTTATCATTATATTCTGGGTTCAAAATTCCAACAGTTCTCACCAGAGTAGCCTAATCAAAAAAGGTGATTCTCACTGAGAACTTAGGACCTTCTTGGCTTCTAAGTCAAGATTAAAAATAAAATATTATTTAAAAAAAAAACAGACGTTTGACTAAACTGTGCTTCCTCACTTGTGTTGTGCAGTTCAGGGAAAGTGCTCAGTTTCTGTTATTTTGCAACAAATTTGCTTATTTTAAAACTTCCAGACTCTAAAGAAAGAGAATAAACAACTTGCTATCTCCTCTGTTTTTCTATGATAAGAATGTGAGATTTTCCTCCGAAAAATTGACTGCTTATCAGTCTGCATTCATTAAGAGAGGATTCTTCTCTAGGAAGCATAGATAGCTCCAGAACTCCAGGACTCTGAGCCTTGAGCTTGGAGTGAGGAAAATAATTCTGCTTGTCTAAATCTCTTTCAACTAAAAGTTTATTTTTAAAAAATTTTTAAATAAAAAATAAGTTTAAATTCTGAGTAAAGTGAGAGAATTTTGATAACACTCTCAAGCAAGTTTTTTTTATAAATCAGGAGGAAGAAAAATAACCGTTTTCCCTAGCTCATTCTGGAGTTTTTCCTTTATTTATCATCATAGTTGTTATTGTTTTCATTTAATAGATCATGAAAAACCAGTTGTTGGCAAATATATATATATTGCAAACCTGTTTAAGGGATGCATAAAACAGGGAATCATATATCTGAGAATCGATGTTTGACTTATAACAAGATAGTTAAAGCTTCATTATGGATAAGTGTAGGGGACAAACTAGAAAGGAAAGGAATAAGAATATTGTGAGAGATGTAAAAAAATTATTCAAAAAGAAACATTATTTTCAAACTTTGCTAATCTCTGTCCTCCTTTCCTTTTCTTCTATACTTTCCTTTTTTCCCCTCTCTTTCATTCAATTATGAGATTTTTTTAAAGAGAGAGAGTGAGAGAGAAAGAGAGAGAGAGAGAGAATGCCATGCTGCTGTGGGATGTTTTTACTTACACTTCGAACTTGCATCTGTAAATTACAGCAACACTCCTTACCTCCCTTTTTCTAACTACCATCACCACTCCTACTCATGCCCCCCAACCCCAAACTCCACTACCATCAGCCTTCCTGCAATCTCCATCTTTTCCCTAACTGCAGACTTGGCCCTTTATGGTGGCTGGAAAACCAGAAAGTGACCTGAAAGAAGTGGTCAACGCGACCCGTTTGTGTGGAACAACAGCATCCTGACCAAGGAGCTGCAACCCTGGGAAAAGACTCTACTGGAGAGATCTGGGGGGCAGAAAAGCCCTTTATGCTCTCTTCCCTCCCCTCTTCTCTCCCCCTTTTCCCCACCACTACCCATCCCTTCTCCTAAGGAACACTTTATAGCGACGAGGAGATTCATTTCCAGACCAAAGAGGAGACCAAATGTACATTTAAATTTTCCCATCTATTTAACTTTATAAACATGTACAATGAATGAATGACTCCCCAAGCCTTGCTGGTTCAAGTGCAATATATAAATATGAATATATAAATATATAATAAACGTATCATGTATCTTTTGTACAATTTTTGTGGAAATGTAGATGATAGAATAGCTGACTTTGATAGTCGCATTTATAAAATAATTCACTTTAAAAGATCTATATTTTTCTTCAGAATAGTTTTACTACTTCTGTGAATAAATCTTTCTTTATATTGAAAAAGTAGACCTTTTTATTGGCGTATTTATTTCTTTTATGAGGTAAAGGAGTGTGAGGACTAAGGACTTTATGGATATATAGAGAAAAGTCTTATTTATCCAAGAAGTGATTGCATTTTTCAGGTCTTCTAAAATCCAGCTAAACTTTGACAGGATGTCACATGAATAAGACTTGATTGATACAGGTTGGTAAGATGGTCATTTTCTGTTATGAAGATGTAGGCCATATTTTGTTTTTCTTGTTATGTTCGTTGAGACTGTGAACTTCCAAAATAACAATAATGATGATGATGATAGCAAACTATTGTCTATCTAATCTGATTTTTTAAAAAGAGAACAAAACATCCAAAAGGAAAGGTTCTCCAGAGACCCAGGGAGAATGAAGATAACTTGAGTCCTGTAGATAGATAATGGTGTACTAGGTAAGCTGCATTAGAGAAGGAGGCCTGCGGCTGGAGGAGGGGAGATAAAAGGCAACTTTTTCAAGGTACAGCACTTTTATGATCACTTTGGTGTGACAGTGAATTTCAGCTTGAATGTTTTCAGGTGTGAACAAGAAATTAGCAACCTACGTTTCCACTCCAGGAGAACAGGAAGGAACACGAAGACTCCGAAAATTTTGATCCCTTTCCAATAACGGTCCTTCTCTACTCCCTCCCCCCACCCTTTTCTTCAGTTGAGCTGCCAATATTTCTATTCTCATTGAACGTGTATGGACACATTGCGATTGGGAGTTATAGAGGAAGTTCCCCATTTTTCCCCCAGGAACTTCCGACTGTCTTGGGTTTTAATTTAAACATCTAGTCTAATTGATCAGCTAATCTATGGAAGATTAAAGTGAGATAAACAGAGAAAGGAGCCCAAGGAGCATGGGATTGGACTCCCTCTTCTGCCCACTGGAGACCAGAGGCGGCTGATGCGCCAGATCCCATCGGGGCTGTTTAATTTTTCAGGGTTATGACCGCACTGTTTACAAGATGTCTTTGGTTATTTATATTGTTATTACTAGCAGAGGGGCTTTAAATTTCCGCTTCACTTGCTCTTTTCGATGGGGGGGAGGGGTGTAATGGGGGCGGGTACCTGGGATGAGAACATTTACCCACCTCATTATTCTCCACCCTCTCCTCATCTCCCCCCACCCCAATCCCTTTCTAGAAACGGAAAAGACGGCCTGAGTTCAGGAGTGTCCACAATTTGTCCAAAGCGGAATGAACAGGAAATGTATACTGTGTAGGAAGAATTCTGCACCAAATGTATATTGCTTCCAAGGTTGATTACCGCCCCAACAAATGGCAACGTAACTTCTGCTGGGGAAGAAAAGAGGGGGGGGAAAGGAAGGAGAAACCATCTGAGGACATTCCTTACCCCAGATGTGCTTTGCTCCTTCTCTTTTTCCAACATAAGTATTTTGCTTTGGTTCCCCCCCCCCCAAAAGATGATCTGACTCTTTTTCTCCAACTTTCTCCTCCAGCGCACACTTCACCTGCTCCAGCTGTCTCCTCTCGCAGGTGCATCCGTTACAGTCCTGAAACACATCTGCCTGGCAAGTAGGTAATGAATCAGTGCGTAGTTTGTGTTTCAGGCATCTTAAATTCTCTATCTCAGTTGAGTGTCGATCTAAAAAAAAAAAAAATGGCCTTACAAACCACAAAACAACTGATCTAGGACTGGACCGGTATTGTCAATCATTCTCTCAGGCAGAGAAATTCACAACTGCAAATCTAGTCTACTTTTCCTTTTTCAATAGTGTATGAGAATACAACTGATAATACTACTAACTAGAGCACAAAGATGCCAAACCCAGGCATCCTGACTCTAAAACAAATTTGGGGAAGAGGGGCATAGTAGAGATATTCCGATGTTCAGACCTAAAGGTCACTCTTTCAAATCAAGGGAGTGCACCCGACATTGGAATTATTATTACTATTATTATTATTATTATTATTATTAATATCATTATTGTTGTCATAGTTATCATTATTTTTAAAGACTCACTGGTCCAAAACATCAGCTTTTGGTAACTGCTGGAGAAAATCACTTTATCCCAAAGAGGAACTGATGCAGACAGGGCTAAATTTCCTCTATCTTTGTCCAAGTCATTTATGCATCAGGTATATTGAAACCACCCTATACTGCTTGTCTGAGTTATGTCTCAGACCAAGTGTTCTCTGCAGCATCCCTTGTCCAGGTGACACTAAAAGAATGACAGAGACAAACCTTGAACCCTGCACATCTGACACATCTGGACCTTTGCCCCAGTCTTGGGCTTCCTTTCAGGAACCACCTTTTTCAGAAGACTGCTTTTTGAAGTATATAGGGTGAGGACTTCACATAAAACCTGAGTTTGCATCCCACTTCTATATTTATCACCCATACAATTAATTTGAATCCTTTATCAGGTCACAATTCCTTTATCAATTAAATGGGGGTGACAATAATTTAAAATCATCTGGATCCCTTGTGATCCAAAAAGATCTGACTCGAGACTAAGAGCTCTTCATTGCTGGCTTTGTCTGTCTTGAGGAAACTGAAGAGTTACTTGAGAAGTAATCGTCAACATTGGCCATCAGAAAGAATTTCCAGTTCCAAGAAAAGTGCCAACTAAACCCAAGAAGGAAATTAATAGGCCTTTTTAAAAAATGGAAAGAAGACAAAACATCTTCAACAGCATCTGTAAAGAGAAGGAGGTGTCTCAAATAAATATGTCTACAGGATTCTATCCCACATACTAACAGTTAAGCTGAGCTATAGTTTATGTTCAATTCTGACACTTATTTCCCTAACTGCTGCTCTGACTTTTACTAGCAACCATCTATGTGCTTGTCAAAAGCTTCCTCACTGTTTGTCAAACAACTCACTTATTACCAAACTAAACAGAAGAGGAAGATGTAAGCAAAGTTCCCCCTTTCCCCTTCTAGTTAATACTCTGTGGGGAAGTCTGGGCAGAAGACTGCTAAGATATGTTTTGGGGGGGGGATAGAATTGGGGAAGAAAAAAGAAAAGAAAATTATTTTCAGCTGTTTTCTAAAAGAGATAGCTATAATGCAGTCTTAATAAAAATAATATAAAAAATTGTCCTCTAAGATTTACAAAGTCCTTCTTCTCTGCAACCCTGTGATGTAGATTAATAGGTTTAATGACTTCACAGACCTAATCAATATCTGAGGTCAGATAGAAAGGAAGATCTTCAATCTCAAAGAAGTTCTTGTCACCACACCACACTAACAATCCACTGACAATCTAGAAGTAAGAAAGTTGTATTTTTCTTTAGTTCACCCCAAAAGCCATTACTTGGAAAGATCTTGAATCTCATTCAGTTCCAGATGTAAACCATTCATGCCTTCCTATCCTGGGAGATTATCATCCCTGTTTTTCCTTAAATACTGCTTTAAAAATCCTTCTCTGGGCATTGAGTGTCTTTCTCTTTTATTTTAATATCTCTGATAAACCAGAGTAGCATTTGGGTTGCCTTTGATTCTGGCTATATAGCCCTCTCCACCTCTTGTATACAATTCCTCTGTGGTGTCTTTTACTAATTCAGTCTGCATTGTACTTACATGGTTTTCAAATCCAAATTCATAACTAAGGGGGGTAAGGGGAAGGTGAAATAGAATATGGAAGAGCATTCTTTATATTACATGGCCAACCTAGAAATTAAACCACATTCACTTGTTTGGAGATAACATTTCACCACCTTCTTGATATTAAACACATCTGGGACAAGGTTATGTATACATTATTACACACACCTAGGACAGATAAGAGACCATGAGTCACATGAAGCAGGACATGAGGAAAACAGAGAAACATGTATGAAAAAGTAACACAGGCCTTGCTTGTTGATGATCTAGTGCTGGGTCAGGAAGCATTATAACTATCTTCTCTGAGTCAGAGACGCTTACGCTGCTAATTGAATTTGGTCTCCAAGGTCCACAATCCCTATTTCTGGTGCCTTTATCACAACAAATAAACTAAAGCTACTAAGCCAATTACATTTAGTGCTAGCTTGCTTGTGTTTGTTTGCTGTTGTTGCGGGGTAATGCGACTCGGGTTCCTGGGAGGTCCGACCTGAGGTCAGTTATCCTAGAACTTCTCAATGCTCAAGCAGCAGTTGCAGTGAAGCTAGCAAGAGAACTGGGAGGAGCAGCTGCCCTTAAGGAAGTTGGAAGGACCCTCTGCTCTTAGGTGACTGAGTAGTTCTCTAGAGTTTGCAGTTCGTACGAGAAAGGAAAGCCACAGCCTGCTCCCAAAGATGAAATACACTACTAGCATATTGAACTGCTTTCTAGAGTTCTGTGCCATTCCACACTCATCCTTTGAGTCACCCAGGATGTAAAAGAGCCAGAGAGCTCTTTGACACTGAAAATAAGAGGATTCTCCAATTAGTGACCACTCAAAGCCCTGGATAGACGAGGAGAGGAGACAGAGTCAAATAAAGCCTAGGTTTCTAAAAATCTATTCTCCATTTTCAAATCCTCATTTTCAAACACTCCCTACCCCTAATTTATTCTCTTTTATCAAAAGGAAGAATTGCAGGGTAAATATGCAAGTGATTCCTTTATTTTAAGCCCTTCTCCAAGGCTCATTTGCATGACAATGGCAGGTACTAGCATTCTATCTGGAAGATTTCAGCAGCAATATAACTCGCCTTTTTTTAATTGGGAGGATTGTCTTAGACTATGGGAGTCTGGATTCTTCAAGACATCAAGACCTATAACACCTCCATTGAGGAGATACCTCCCATCTGTGGCTGACCTCATCCAAGGGTCTTCCCCACCTGATTTCACCCAGGGCCCTGCTCTCTGGGATGGGGGGAGAGGGGGGGGAGCTGAATGGGAGGGAGGAATAAGGGATGGACGCTTTTGTCATTTTTTCCTTTTTTTTTTTACTTTGAATAAATGTCAATTTTTGAGGCAAAAGAAGCTGTGAACCTTTTCTTTGGGGCAGGCCCTTGGCACTGTCACCTCCCCCAACTTCCTCCCACCTCTCCTCTGCCCCCCCCAAAAAAACCAAAGGTAGTTGATAATCCAAGGTTGGCTACTCTACCCCCCTTCCCTGTTCCTGGGCAAAATTTGGGGTTTTGCCCCCACCATGAGAGTGAAATCACTCATTGGGTTGACTTTCTCTCCCAGGTAAAGGGAGCAGGGGGGAGAATCATTTTCCTGTTTTGTATAGTATTTATTGATTCAGGAAAGAAACCCCAATATTCTGAATAAAATTACTTTGAAAGTGAAAAAAAATCAGAAATTTTTTTAATTGAGGGAGAATAAGTCACTAGGTTTGAATCTATAGAAGAGGGATAAAATAAAGGAAATTATCACTGGGGTTATTATTAGGACCTCTAGAGCCTGAGCTTACATCTATCAAATGGCAAAGAAGAAAACCTGCAATTAAGAGTGAGACTATAGGCAATCAAGTAAGGGGGATAGGTTTTTAAATTCTCCCCATAAGAGTTGATTTTTTTGCTTGCTACTTACAAACTACATTCTTTCTCACTTTACAGAGGAAGTCTATTACCAGATGTTCTAAATTAATAAATTCTGTGTCCTTAAATCCTAAATTTATTAAGATTTACTGTAAATCACTAATGAGAATTGTACTGCAAAGAATGAAACATTGCAAATAAATGGATTTTTACATTTAAGATTCATTCTTTTAATAAATTGTAGCATTAACACATAGATTTAACCCTTTCAGGACAGTCCTAAATGTGTTTAGTAATTTGCTGATATCCCCAAGCTCCAAAAGGAATTGATGCCTTTTAACATTTTACACTCTTCACTGACAAAGTCAGAACCTAGCCAATGATATCCATTGACAAAGAAAATTCTTATAAATATCTTGGTCTCTTCTGGAGTAAACATGCTTATGATTATTATAGACTATATCTAAAAGACAGAAGGGCATAATGAATAGAGTCCTACGCTTGTCCAGAAGATCTCTGAAACCAGCTCTGTAACCCTGGACACAAGGGGCCATCATTGCCATTCTACATTACATTTAAACATTCATAGTTAATAGGAACTTATTAATTGAGTATTCATGTAATTAATCCCTAATGAAAATGAAATCCCCATAGTAGTCAAGTATAGATTCTAATGACTAAGCCATCACATAGGAGTTACTATTCTCAGTCTTAAAATCCTTTCAGAATTTTATTTCCAGCAAAGAATCTACCAAAATCTAGGCTCTTAGAGAAGCATAACAGCGTGCCTCTATCATTGACTATTTAGGGAAGTTTAAAAGATACTGGAATTTGAATTATATCCCCTAGGTTCAAAGTCTAACTCTACCACTTCCTCTCCATATGTCCTTGGGCATGTTACTTTCCTTATCTTGGTGTGGACCTCAGTTTCCACATCTGCAAAATTGAAAGGGTTGCACTAGATGACTTCTGAAGTCTTTCTTACTCTAAAACTTATGATCTCATTCTGATCCATACTTGACAGATTCACCTCTGATCTGTCATCTTCTTTCCTGCCTCTGCTGGAGATTTTCAAGTGGATTGATTTGCATCCTTTTATACTTTGCCAATGTTCCTTTTCTTATCGTACCTTACTCCATCGGGGTCAGACCCTGAAATTCATGAGCCTGGAGT
The DNA here is from genome assembly GCF_037893015.1 of Macrotis lagotis. Classification (NCBI taxonomy): domain Eukaryota; kingdom Metazoa; phylum Chordata; class Mammalia; order Peramelemorphia; family Peramelidae; genus Macrotis; species Macrotis lagotis. The sequence continues at coordinate 143,947,646 of NC_133662.1, read as the reverse complement.
GGTATTTCCTCTACTACTCACAAGAGAAAGATATCCAAGTACAATTTAAAATACATTGTTACTTTTCATTCAAAGATGTGTTTAATTTCTTTTTTAAATTCAATTTTAATTTATGAAATAAAATAAGAATTTTCATAATATAAAATAGGTGATTGTACATGGAATTACAATTCTGTTGTATTGTACAATTCTATATATCTTTTGGATATATAATAAAGCTATTATGCAAATTAATGAAGAGAGTTTTTCAAGGAAATATTTAATTTCTACTAAATATTTAGTATTGCAATACCTGGGACCTTGAAGGCTAAGTTAACAAAATGTAATAATACATTTATTTAAGCACCTACTGTGTGCAGAGAACATTCTCAGACTCTTAGCTAAGACCTAGTCCCTGCCAACAAGATTTTAGTATCATGGGGGGGGTGGAATAAGGCATCAGCATTGGTAACCAAAAGCCACTAATACCAACCACTGACCCACTATCATTGATAGACAGTTAAGCACAAGAGTCCTGGAGTTGTCAATGCTCCCTAGAATATGGATCATGCTTCCAGCCAAGTCTTGAAAGCCATTGTCCTGGAAAACAACTCCTATGGAGACATGACCTGGAATCTGCAACTGCAATTGCTAAAGTCCCCAACCTCCTTAGGGATCAGTCTTCTAAAGACCAAGAACAGAAAGCTCTCATCACCAAAGTCTTTGTCATTGACAAACAGTTAAACAGCAGAAATCAATATGGTTTTATCAGGGAAAAGAACATGAAAGAAACTGTATTGTCATCTCCTCCTCTATGGATCATGGGACTTTCCATCTAAACTGCAAGTGACACCTCCTTTATGTGTTGTCTATCTTTCCCATTAGAATTTAAACATTTTGAGAATAGACCCTATTCTATTCCCAGAATTTGACATAAACCTTTTCACAGAATAAATCCTTAATATATGTTTTTAAATAAACTTATTTATTCACTATACACAATAGTATATGAAACATCATTAGGGGAAAATCACTATATTTAGAAGCATGGGGAAGGTCATTACCAACTAAAGCATGAATTATTTTTTTAATTAACATTTTATTTGTTTTCCAATTATATACAATCATAGTTTTTTTGAGAGGTTTTTTCTGGGTTTTGAATTTTTACAATTCCCCCCCCCATCTTCCCCCATGCCCCCACAGAAGGCAATCTGATAATCTTTACATTGTTTCCATGCCATACATTGATCAAAATTGAATGTGTTGGAGAGGCTATGTGGTGCAGTGGATACTGGAGCCAGGAGGACCTGAGTTCAAATTCAGCTCAGACACTTAATAATTACCTAACTGTGTAACCTTGGACAAGTCACTTAACCCCATTGCCTTGCAAAAGAAAAAAATTGAATGTGTAGAGAAAGAAATCATATCCTTGAGGAGAAAATAAAATATTAGAGATAGCAAAATTATGTAGTACATATGACACTTTTAAAAAAATAATTGAAAGTAATATACTTTCATCTTTGTTTAAACTCCACAATTCTTTCTCTGGATACAGATGGTAATCTCTATCACAGATACCCTAAAATTGTCCCTGATTACTGCATTGACAGAATGAGTAAGCCCATTAAGGTTGGTCATCACCCCCATCTTGCTGTTAGGATGTATAAAGTTCTTCTGGTTCTATTCATTTCATTCAGCATCAGTTCATGCAAGTCTTTCAAGGCTTCTCTTCATTCCCATCCCTCCTGGTTTCTAACAGATACACATACATATGCCAAAATTTGTTCAGCCATTCCACAACTGATGGACATTCACTGGATTTCTAATTCTTTGCCACCACAAACAGGGCTGCTATGAATATTTTTGTACAAGTGATGTTTTTACCCTTTTGTATGATCTCTTCAGGGTTTAGACCCAGTAGTGGTATTGCTGGATCAAAGTGCATGCACATTTTTTATTGTCCTATGGACATAATTACAAATTGCTCTCCAGAAAGGTTGGATCAGTTCACAGTCCCACCAGCAATGCATTAGTGTCCCAGATTTCCCATATCCCTTCCACCATTGATCACTGTCCTTTCTGGTCATATTGGCCAATCTGAGAGCTATGAGGTGGTACCTCAGAGGTACTTTAATTTGCATTTCTCTAATCAATAATGATTTAGAACAATTTTTCACATGACTATGGATAGCTTTGATTTCCTCATCTGTAAATTACTTTTGCATGTCCTTTGACCATTTCTCAATTGGTTAATGGCTTGTTTTTTTATATAAATTTGACTCAGTTCTCTATATATTTTTGAAATGAATCCTTTGTCGGAAACACTAATTGTAAAAATAATTTCCCAATTTACTACATTTCTTTTGATCTTGGTTACAGTGGTTTTGTTTGTACAAAACCTTTTTAATTTAATGTAATAAAAATTATCGAGTTTGTTTTTAAGGATGTTCTTCTCTTCCTTGGTCATAAACTGCTTCCCTTTCCATAGATCTGATATGTAAACTATTCCTTGTTCTCTTAGTTTGCTTATAATATTGTCTTTTTCTGTCTAAATTCTGTACCCATTTTGATCTAATCTTAGTATAAGGTGTGAGATGTTGGTCTAATCCAAGTTTCTGCCATGTATCTTCCAATTTTCCAAACAGTTTATATCAAAGAATGAGTTCTTATCCCAGAAGCTGGACTCTGGGTTTATCAAACAGCAGATTATGTTAATCATTTCCTGCTATTTCTTTTGCACCTAGTTTATTCCACTGATCCACCACTCTATTTCTTAGCCAATACCAGACAGTTTTAATAACTGATGCTTTATATATATATATATATATATATATATATATATATATATATATATATATAATTTTAGATCTGGTAAGGCTAAGCCACCTTTTTTAAATTAAATCCCTGGATATTCTTGACTTTTTGTTTCTCTATATGAATTTAGTTAATATATTTTCTAGCTCATTAAAGTTATTTTTTGGAAGTTTGATTGGTAAGGCAGTAAATAAGTAGTTTAGGTAGAATTGTTATTTTTATTATATTAGCTTGGTCTATCCATGAGCAGTTGATATTTTCCCAGTTATTTAAATCTGATTTTATTTATGTGAGAAGTGTTTTATACTTGTTTTCATAGAGTTTCTTAGTCTGCCTTGGCAGGTATACTCCCAAGTATTTTATATAGTCTGAAGTTACTTTAAATGGATTCCTTTTTCTAGCTCTTGCTTCTGTATCTTGCTAACAATATATAGAAATGCTGAGGATTTATGTGGGTTTATTTTATATTCTGTGATTTTGCTAAAGTTGCTAATTGTTTCTAGTAGTTTTTTTGGATGATTTTTTAGGATTCTTTAGGTATACCATCTGCAAAGAGTGAGAGTTTTGTTTCTTCCTTTCTGATTTTAATTCCTTCGATTTCTTTTTCTTCTCCTATTGCCAAAGCTAACATTTCTAACATAACATTGAATAATAGTGGTGATAATGGGCATCCTTGTTTCACCCCTGATCTTATTGGGAATGCCTCTAGCTTATCTCCATTGCATATAATGTTTATTGATGGTTTCAGATAGATACTGTAAAGCATGAATTCTTAAACTAAGTCTCTGAATATCATTTCAGAATGTGTTTAAAAGCATAAAATAAAATATATAGCATTAGAAAGGAAAACATGTAGTTATCAAAATATGCTTTTTAAAAAAAATCCATAGGCCCCAAGAATCTGTCTCTTCCTCATCTTTAAGTTGGAAAGTTTATCTTCGAAAAATAGAGACATAGCATTTAAAAACACACAGAAAAAAGCAGAAGGGGCACAAAGTTGGGCACAAACACATAGGGCAGTTTCAGACTCCTCCCCGCCCCAACCTCACCCCCTCTCCCCCGTACCCCACCTTGAAATATTCCTTGTTGCTTACTGGCAGTTGAATACTTGCAGTAGAATATAATGGCCGCTAGGTGGCGTAATGGATAAAGATCCTGGAGTCAGGAAAACGAGCACAATCCCACTCTCTGATATTTAATAGCTGTGTGATCTAAACAAACCCTTTAACCTCTGTAAAATGTGGTAGCAAATACTTCCCAAAATTGTTGTGAGGATAAAATGAGATAACACATAAAGAATTTTCCTACCTTAAATGCTTAGTTATTATTGTTACTATCCTTCCTCTGTTCCTCTTTTTTGGGTTCACTTCAATCCATTCATGTATAGACCCCCTTTTCAGATACTGGTTTAGCAAAAGAAACCAAGAATGTACAGTTTGGGTTGAGAAGGATCAGAAGGAAGCAATGTCATGGAAGACAAGAGGAAAAAAATTTATTTATGGGTAGAGTTATATGCTACCTATATAATGTACATACATATATAGAGCTATAGTATATATATATATGCATATGCATAAATATACTTGTTTTATATATACAAATTTGCATATTTCTATATCTACAAACACTTATACATATCTGTAGTTTTGAGAACTTAATGAGGAAAGATAACTTGGTGATGAAGAGAACCTAGGAGCTTGGCTGAATTCACAGATAGCCATTCTAGAATCTTATTCCAGAATTTTAATTCTTACTATGTAATGGAGGATAAAGCATAACCAGAAGATATTACAAGTGGCACAAGCTTTCCAATTGCAATCTATGAGTCCCTTTTTAATAACCCCCTCTTTCAATAATTTAAGTGAGATCACATTTGGAATCTGAAATAATTTATAGTTCCTCTGAGTTAAACATTTTGTTATTTTCATATACCTAGAAGCTGAAAACTGATGTGGCAATTTAACCCACCCCTTCGTCTTTTCTTTGATCATTTCCCACTGAACATATCTCTTTTTTCTCTTCAAACTTTCTCCCTTTCCCTCTAGCTACAAACCTGTTCAAGTCTCCCCTAATCAAAAACCAGAATCCTTCCCCTGCTCCTGTCATCCCTTCAAACTATACTATATCCCTAATGTTTCTGGAATAAATGATCTCTAAAGTTTCTTCCACCTCTAAATCCTCTCCTTTAATTCTCTCATTGTCTCAGCACTTTATTCTCAATTGCTTGCAATTGTCCTTCCAAATTCTACTGATTCTCTTAGCTTTAGACCTCTTCTTTGCCAAATGTAGTATCCATTTCCAAACCACATTCTTCTTAATCTTTTAGCCATTTTTAAACTATTGATAACTTCTCTATACTTCTCACCCTTGTTTTCTATAATACTGTTTTTTTCTGATACTTCTTAACTCTCAGACTGCTCCTTCTTGGTTCCCTTAGTTATTTCATTCTGTTTCTCTTGTCCCCTAAGTTTTAATTTCCCCCATGGCTTTGTCCTTGGTCTTCTTTCTTTCTGTTTTCTACCTTGGTGATCTCATCCAGTTGCCATTAATTTATTAATTCAAGAAAGATAAATATGCCTAGGTAATGTACCTAACTATAATTTATTGACATCAAAGTATATGGCAACTACCTATACTAGCCTTCCTAGAAAGTACTCCAGAAAGCCCTCCTGTCCTCCAGGAATTTTTCCTTGAATTACTCGTTCTCATTTTCAGTGTCTACAAACATGTCCACATTCACCCTATTCTCAGAACTTCCTTTAATCCCACCATCTTTTCAAACTATCTTCCTGAATAGTCAGAGTTCTTGAAAGAGTCAGTTACACTTATTGCTTCCATTCTGTTTCTACCATCTGTTTATTAATTCCCCTCAATCTGGTTTTCACTCTTCACATTGTTCTGAAATTGTTGTTTCCAGAATGATGGCTTAACTACTAAAACCAAAGGTTTTTTCTGTTTTTATTCCTCTTGACTCTTTTTTTTTACAACTTTTGTCACTGTTTATCACTTCTTGGTCATGCTAGATGTATTCCCTCCTCTTGACTTCCCTCATTCTAGTCCTGAGTTTTCTCCTTACCAGCTGATGGATCCTCAGGATCATTTGTCAACATCTCCTACCTCCAAAGAACAGTTATTCCCTAAAGTTCTGGTCTTAGTTCTCTTTTCCTCTCTCTTTATATTCTCTCTAAGTGATCTCAACAGTTCCTAGCAATTCATTTATAATCTTTATTCAGTTTATGCCCTTATATCTTACATTTAAGGCCTATGCCACCAAGTCACTGATGGAAATATCCATCATGATGACCCATAGACAACTCAAACACAATGTGTCCAATCATAAAACAGAAGCAGACAGTAGAATGGAATAGACACCAGAATCTAAGAATAATTTATTTGCAAGAAACACAATTGAAACAGAAAGAGAGAGAGACAGACAGACAGACAGAAAGAGAGACAGAGACAGAGACAGAGAAAGAGAGACAGTCAGAAACAGTCAGAGACAGAGATTAAATAAGGGGCTGGAGCAGAATCTATTATGACTCAGCAGAAATACAGCAAAAAAACAAGAAGAGAGCAATCATTATCTGAGACAAAGAAAAGGTACCTTGCTACATCTTCCTAAAAGATAGACAATGGAATAACATCAACAATAAGATATGCAACAAATGACATAACATCCAAACTTTTAAAGGAAAAGTTTACTGAATTGAATTACAGGAGAAAATAAAGAATAAAGCTTTATAAGTGAGAAACCTCAACTTTTCCTTCCCAGACTTAGATAAATCTAACTATAAAATAAATAAGAAAGAAGACAAGAAGATGAATAGAATTTTAGAAAAATTAGATATGATAGAAATCTGGAGAAAATTGAATGGTGTAGAAAATAGTATACTTTTTCGCAACTGTACATGGAAATATTGCAAAAAAATGACCATGTATATTAGGGCATAAAAACTTACAAAGAAATGCAGGAAAGCATAAACATTAAATGTACTTGTTCCATATCATACTAAATAATAATATAAATAATAAAAATTTATTCATTAAAGGTCCATGGAAGCCCTTAGGAACTAATTAATCCTAATGAAAGACTATGACAAAGAACAAATCATAGAAGCAATCAATAATTTCATAAAGGGAACAACAGTGAAACAGCTTATCAAAGTTTTTAAAATATAATCAAAACAGCACTTTAGGGAAATTTTGTATTTCTAAATATTTACATAAATGAAAGAGGACAATGAATTGGGTAGGTAACTAAAAAAAGTAGAAAATAAAAAATTAAAATCTCCAATTAAACACTAAAATGGAAATTTTAAAAATCAAAGGAGAGATTAAGAAAATTGAAGTTTTAAAAACCATTGAATTAATAAATAAAACTTGTAACTATTTTTATGGAAAAAGCAATAAAATAATTACTCCATTGGTTAATTTGACTTTTCAAAAGAAAGAAGAAAATCAAATTACTAGTATCAAAAAGGAAACAAATGCACCACTAATGGAAAGTAAATCAAAGAAATTATTAGGAATTATTTTGCCCAAGTATATGACAATAAAACTTACAATGTAAGTGAAGGAGATGAATATTTGCAAAAATATAAATTGACCAAATTAATATGAGAAAATAACATACTTAAATGACTTTCTCTTAGAAAAAAGAAATTGAACAAGACATAAATGAGCTCCCTAAGAAAAACTTCCCAGGACTACCTAGATCTACTTATAAGTGAATTCTAACAAATACTTAAGGAACAATTAATCAAAATATTACATAAGTTATTTGAAAAACATGCAAAGAGTACAGCAAATTTTGTTTATGAGACAATTATGATTTTGATACATAAACCAGTGAAAAAATACAAAAAAAGAAAAATATAATCCAATTTCTCTAGTGAAATTGATGCAAATTTTTTAAAATAGAACTCTAACAAAGAAATTACAACATTAAATCACAAATATTTTACTCTTTGATGAGGTGAGATTCACACCAGGAATGCAGGGTGGTTCAATGTTAGGACAACTATAAGTAAAATTAATTATATCAATAACAAAAATGAAAGAAAACATATGATTATATCCATAGATGCAGAAAAAAGCTTTTGACAAAAACAACCATTGCTATTAAAAACATTATAAAGCCTAAGAATCACTGGAGTCTTTCTTAAAATTATAAGTAGTATCTATCTAAAAACAAAAGCAAGGGGCGGCTAGGTGGTGCAGTGGATAAAGCACCGGCCCTGGAGTCAGGAGTACCTGGGTTCAAATCCAGTCTCAGACATTTAATGATTACCTAGCTGTGTGGCCTTGGGCAAGTCACTTAACCTAATTTGCCTTGCAAAAACCTTAAAAAAAATAAAAACAAAAGCAAGCATCATATGAAAAAGGAATAAATTTGAAACCAACCCAATAAGATCACGGGTGAAGAAAATTCATTATCAGTCATCACCACTATTACCCAACTTTGTATTAGTAATGCTAAGAAAGCAATAAGGGAAAATAGAAGTTGAATAAAAATTGGCAATGAGGAAACAAAACTATCACTCTTTGCAGATGATGTGAAATTATATCTTAAGAATCATGGAGAATACACTAAAAAGTTAGTTCAAATAACTAACAACATTAGTAAAGTTGTAAGATATAAAATAAATCCAAATAAAACATCAAAATTTCCAAATATTACCAACAAAATCCATCAGAGAGAGACAAATAAAATTCCATCTAAAATAATTTCAGACATTTTTAAAAACTTGGAAATCTTCTTGCCAAGACTATCCTAGGGACAACATGAACACAATTACATACAAATAAAGACAGATTTAAACAATTAGAGAAAGATTAATTGCTCATGGGTAGACAAAGTTAATATGATAAAAAATGACAATTCTACCAAAATAAGTTGACTCATTTAGTGTCATAACAAAGTACCAAAGAATTTTGTTAAATTATGTTAAAGAAAAAATAATTAATTAATTAATAACAAAATGTAAATGGAATATCAAAAAGTCAATAATATCAAGGAAATCAATTTAAATAACTGGGCAAATATCAACTGCTCATGGATAGGCCAAGCTAACTTAATAAAAATGAAAATTCTACCTATAAATGCAGTAATCGGGGACAATTTTAGAGTATCTGTGATGGAGAATGCCATCTGTATCCAGAGAAAGAACTGTGGAATTTAAACAAAGACCAAAGACATTCAATCTTTTAAAAAAATTTGGCTTATGTATTTCATAATTTTGCTCTCTAATATTTTATCTTTTCCTCAAGGATATTCTATTCTCTCAACACATTCATTTGTGATCAGTGTATAACATGGAAACAATGTAAAGATTATTAAATTGTCTTTTGTGAGAGGGAGGGGGAGGTAACAGAGAGTGGCGGGAGAAAGTATAAAATTCAAAACCTTACCAAGAAATGATAAGTAGAAACCACTATTGTAATATAATTGGAAAACCAATAAAATATTTATATAATTTTATAAAGAATAGCAATGAAATTCATAAGAAAAAAGTTAAGGAAGGTGGCCTAGCTATATATACCACATCTCAAACTGTATTATGAAGTGGTAATATCCAAATAATCTGGTTCTATCTAAGAAACAGAGTGGTGGAGCAGTGGAATAGATTATAGGTATATAAGGTATATAAATTAGTAAGTACACAATACGTAGTAGTAAATGTTTGACAAACCCAAAAATCCAAGCTTTGGGGAGAACTCACCATTTGACACAAATTTCTGGTAAGTCTGGAGAGAAGTTTGGCAGAAACTAGGCATAAATGAGACGAATATTTCAGATCATGTGCCAAGATAAAATCAAAATGGGTACAGGATTTAGACATAAAGGGTGATATCATAACCAAATTAGGGGACCTTGAAACATTTTCTTTTTCAAAGCTATGGAAAAAGGGAAGAGTTTGTGACCAAACAGGAGATAGAAAGGATGCTGAGAAATTATGATTACATGAAATTAAAAAATCACAAACAGAACCAATGCAGCCAAAATTAGAAAGAAAGCAGGAAACTAGGAGGGAATTTTATAGCAACTTTCTAATAAATGTCTCATTTCTCAACTATACAGGTATCCAAGCCAAATTTATAAAAAATAAAATTCATTCCACAATTGAATAATGCTCAAAGAACATGAACAGATAGTTTCCAAAAGAAGAAATCAAAGCTATCCAGAATCGCATTAAAAAAATACTCTAAATTGCATTATCTAAACCCAACCACTTAATTAGAAAAGTACCAATTAAAACAACTCTAAGGTTGTTCCCAACAAGAGATTGGTTTACAAAAATATCTACAATAATGTTCTGTTGGAGTTGTGAACTATTCCACCTATTCTGGAGAAGAATTTGAAACGATGCTCAAAGGACTATAAAACTGGGCATACCCTTCAACCCAGCAATACTACTACTGGGTCTATATCCCAAAAAGATCAAAGAAAAAGGGAAAGGACCTATATGTCCAAAAACCTTAATATTTGTTTTGTGGTGGCAAAGAATTGGGAATTTATGTGGCATCTATCAATTGAGGAATGGCTAAGCAAATTGTGGTATATTAATGTGCTAGAATGCCATAAGATATGAGCAGAATGGTTTCAGAAAAACCTAGGAAGTCTTTTGTGAACTGATGCAAAGGAAAGTGAACAGAGCCAAGAGAACATTCTGCAGTGTAACAGCAATGTTTGAAGGGTGATCAAATGAGAAAGATTTAGCTGCTCTGATCCAAGGTAATGCCTAAGGACTCATGATGAAAAATGCTATTCTCTTTGAGAGAGAGCTGATGAACTTGGAATGCAAATTGATGCGAACATTTTTCTCTCACCTTTTTCTTGTTTTTTTTGCAACATATCTAATATGAAAATATGTTTTGCATGACTTTACATGTGTAATTGATATATTGTTTTTATTGTCAATTAGTGAGGAAGGAGTGGGAGGGATGGAAAGAATTTGAAGATCATTTTTTATGAATGAATGTTAAAAATTTCAAAAAATGAAATAAGAATTAATGGAAGGAAGCTTGGTAATATTTTGTTAATTTCTTTTAAATTTCACTTATTGATGCTTTCTTTGCTATACATTGGTTTTCTTATCCTGAACTTGTTTTCCCATATAGTATCTAAGGAATTTTCTTAAAAATCTCCTATATGAAACTTTCCTTATAAGCTTTTGATAAACTCCTAAGTTTTTTTTCTCAGTGTATTCAATTTTATGAAGAGAGTATCATGGGGGCGGCTAGGTGGCGTAATGGATAAAGCACCGGCCCTGGAGTCAGGAGTACCTGGGTTCAAATCCTGTCTCAGACACTTAATAATTACCTAGCTGTGTGGCCTTGGGCAAGCCACTTAACCCTATTTGCCTTGCAACAAAAAACCTAAAAAAAAAAAAAAAAAGAGTATCATGAAATCAAACTCTGAGTGTTGTGGTAACATACATTTAGAGTAAGAAGGTATATTAGACATTATCTAAATCTAACTCCTTAAATTTTGAGATAAGGAAACTGAGGCCCATAAAGATTAAATAGTTTAAGGTCACATAAGTAATAAGTAGTGAAATTCTCATTCAAATTCAGACCCTCAAGTTCCAAATTCAGTTCTCTTTATATTCTTACTGTAGTGATATGTCTGGGACAAATTTGAGTGTAAAGAATAAAAGGTGAAGAGATAAAAAACAGAAAATTAGAATGCACAATTATAAAAGTATTTTTGGAGCATATTTTGAAATTTTCCCTTCCAACTGATGTAGTTTGTCAAGTAAAGACAATGAATATTAATAACAAGAAGAATAATTTTGATGGTAATGGCACAGTTTAAATTATGTAGCACTTCATGATAGATGAACAATTTGAAAGAGAATGTGATAGATAAAATTGAGCCATGAGATCTAGAAATAAATGACAAACCACTTCAGAATCTTTGCAAAAAAAAGCAACAAATATTAGGTTTAGTGTGCTATGTCCCCAGGAACATAAAGAGTCAAACATCACTGAATAACAACAACAATAGTGAGTGGACATTTGAATTATATTCAGAGGGATCAAAAATATCTGATTTCTAATTTGGTCATCTCTCAATTAGACACATTACTAGAGATAATAAGATATTGGAATTGTAACGTGATGTTATAGTGAGTTATGGGGAGCATTTTAATGATCTGGAGAGGAAGATTAATCTCCCCAGTTATAATTTTCTTTTCTTAGGCCACTTGGTAGCTACTTTTACAATTGCTGGGAAATCGTTTTGCAGAGTCGCCATATCCCTTGTGCTATTTTCTTTGTTTGGTCAATTCTAATTTCTATTCATGTATTGAGCCACATGGTGGCAGCCCCATGGCTCTATCCTTTCTTTTTCTGTAGAAATTCAGTAGGAATGTGCAATGTGACAGAAAGGGCATGCTCACTTAAAATAAGCACAAGGTACCAACTGGCCCCTAAAGACATGACAAAAGACTGAAGGGGAGAGAAAAGGGTGTTTAAAAAAATAGGTTCTGAAGAAAATTACCCTCACTAATTGCTATTGAAGTAGGACCAAACTCTGAGCTGTAATTTTAAGCTGAAATACAGCTTTTTCTTTGTACCACAGTCAATATTCACTGGAACACTCATAAATTTGATCACTGAATGGTATAACCGGTTAATAAAGCTCTTGACACACAAGTGGTCCACTTTCGGCAGTAGAATCACATCACTGGTACATACTGTATATGTATGTGGTTCAAATCCCTTCTTTGTAATCATCATTAGCTAAGGCATGAATGTGACTAAAATGTGTCCTAGGGAGCCTAATATAATGTCCTATTCTAATACAAAGATAAGAGCTCTTTAAGTATGCAGATTGCATGTGAGTGAGTCACAAAAGCCTTAGTACCAATAAGAAGCAGCATGTACTTATGCCAGTCAGGGAATTCTTGTTCATCCTTAAAAGCTTACTTTTCTATATCTGTCATTCTCTATAGTGGTGAACTTTGAGTGTTCTCCTAGGGTGAGGGGGACACACATGTTTAGGAAAAGGATTTGGAAGCTTACTTTTTTCTTTAGTAAAACTTTTAAAAATGAACCTTTTCCCTCTGTGATGTACAAAAGCAATCAGATTTGCTTCTAAAGGTTAACAGAAAATTGCAATAGTGGTTCCCACTGGGTTCAAGGAGAACAATTCTGATTACATAAAATATATGAACAAAAACGACAGGGGGACTCTAATGGAACTCTTTGACAGGGAGTAAAAGTAAGTAGCCAACAATTATGTACAATCTATTTGCTATATTAATAGATGACTCAGGGTCTAGATTTTGTTATACATGTGGTATAAAATGACTATACTTATCATTAAAAAGTCTTATTATAAACAACAATATGCAATACTGTTTAGACTACAAATTAGTTATGCTTCACTACTTGGTAGATCAATAACTTAACTCATCAATGGGAGACAAATCTAGTGATACAAATCATAGTCTATCAGGGAGAGAAGGGAAGAAATAAACTTCTATTAGGTATTGATAATATTCCAGGAACCGTGACAAGTACTTTACAAATATTATCTCATTTGATTCTCATAATAACTCCGGGAGGTAGGTGCTATTATTATTCCCATTTTATAGATCAGGAAACTGAGGGAGACAGGTTAAATGATTTGCCCAATGTCTGAGTTTCTGAGACCAGATTTTAACTCAGGTTTCTGACTTCCATGCCCCACTCTTTGTCTACTGGGTAACAGGGATTTTTGTCAGCTCTTTCTAATTTTGTGCCATTCTTGTCCATGTCTTCCCAAAAATATTCTCCAAGGCATCTACTCAGCATTCTGGAAGCCTCCCTCTACACCTCTAGACATTGCTTAAGTATCAATGGAGCATATTGGCTATCAATTAATTAGGCCTCAGTCTTGCTATATGATTAGCTCTTCTCATTTTCCAATCACACATGTCTCTAATGACATACTTTATAGTACTTCTAGTATATAATCAATCACATTATATCCTGTATCCTGCTCACATCCACTAAAAATGTCATACAAGAATATATATTCATATATACATATATATATATTCTTTGAATCACTCACAATTATAATTCTTTGGTGGTTGTGATTTGTTCCATAACTCTTAACTATATGTATCAACAGAATAATTTGTTATTAAAAAGGCTTTTGTTTCAAAGGAAAAATTGGGGGTCACAAAAAGTTCTGTAAAAAGTTCTATAACCTGCTCTTCAATTCTGAACCCACTTCATTTTTCATCCAAAGTTTCTTTGCAGAACACATTTGTGAATAAATTCTATGGGCTATTCATCCAATTGCATAATATAGACTTCATAATAGACATTACCCCATGTGAATGAAAATCAAAAAATTTTGAATGAAATCAAGAAGCATTTATTAAGAATCTACTTTGTGACAGACTCTTCACTAATTGCTTAGAGAAGCAAAGAAAGGCAAAAACAGTTTCTACTCTCAAGTTGTTCAGAATCTTATGAGACAAAATGTAAACAGTACACTATATACAAACCATGTTCAAATGACATGTATAGATGAAAAAGAATCTCAGAGGAAAGGCATTAGCATTAATGTACATCAGTAAAAGACTCTTGCAGAATATGGGTTTTAGCTGAGATTTTGAGGAAACTGGGAGAACCAGGAGGCAAAAATGAGAAGGGTGAGAAATCTGGCCTTTAGGAACAGCTATCAAAATGTATGGAGTTAAGAGATGAAATGTACTACATAAGGAAGAGCAAAGAGACCAGTGGGAATGGAGTGTAGAGGATGTAAAGGGACTTAGGTTTTAGAAGAAGAAGTAAGTTTATGAAGTAATTTAAAAGCCAAACAAAGTGGAAATGGGGGTTGGTGAGATGGAATAAGGATTTATGGTTAACTGGAAGGATGGTGATGCCCTCAGCAGTTATAGGGAGATTCAAAAGATAAGGGGGTTTGGAGAAAAGATATAGAGTTTGCTATTAGACATGTTAAAGTTTAACATATATATGGGGATACAAATAAGTGGCACAGGGAATAGATCACTGGCCCTGGAATGAGGACCTGAGCTCAAAATCTAACCTCAGACACTTGACCTTTATTAGCTATGACCCTGGGCAAGTCACTTTATCTGGATTGCTTCCCCCTCCCCCCCCCCCCCAAAAGAAAAATCTTGTCAGTGGGATATCCAACTCAAGATATACAGTCATAATAGTTGAAAATGTGAGGCTAGAGGACAAGAGAGAGTTTAAGATAAGTGAATCTAAGAATCTTCTGTATAGAGATGATAATTGAATCCATGGCAACTGATGAGAAAACGAAAGCAAAACAGTATAGGGAGCAAGAGAGCCCAGGGCAAACTTTAGGGGCTGTCAATGATTAGTGAGTAAGATGAAAAGCAAACAAAGAAGACTGAGGCAGGTCAAACATGTAGGAGGTGAATCCTATAGAGACTTCAGAGTGCTTGATGACTGGAGTAATTTGGGTTTCAGAAGACTATGAAATGTTACGGAGGCTTGATGAAATCAGGCATCTGTTAGAAGACTAGTATTGCTACAAACCTTCTCTCCCAATAGACTCTCTGCTAAACATTCATGACAATGACAAACACTTTTAGTGAGTATACCTCTCCCCGATTTATACCTTGCTTGATAGGAATAATCAGTGGATTGTCAAATATTTATATCCATTGCTATCTTTTTCAAGGAATCTTATATGACTTGAATAGTCTAAGGTGTTATTTTATAATACCAAATCATATACTTTGTTATAGTAAAGAAACAATAAGCATAGTGGAATTTTTCTATTCTTTGCAACTTTCAGGCAATTTTAGGACATAAAGACATCCTTTTTATAAGCTATCATTTGCAAAAACTTACTTTTTCCTTTTTTATACCTTCACAATTAGCTCAGGATTTGGAGTCAGAAGATATTGGTTCTAAATTTGTTTCTATAAAGCTATAGTTATTCTCATAAAGATTTTATATAAATGGAAAGGTAAAATTAGTAGTTGACAGCTATCTATATTTTCTTGATCATGGATTTGGAGGGGAATAATAAAATTCATGACTTTCTTGAGTATCCTTCCCTCTTACACATATCCTGAGAATCAATTCTATGATGCCTAAAAATTTGTGTTGCTTCCCAGTATACATATAACTTGATCATAGGTCTAGTTCAATTGGGCTTCTATCTTTATTTTGTTTTAAGTGTCATTCCTTTCTCTTCATTTATCACAATGAGAATTATGGTTTTAGAGTTCAGGTTTAGTAACTCCATTGATGGTGATGGAGCAATTAGATTGTTATAGAATTATGACAAATATTTTCCTTTTTTTAACCTTTTAAATATTCTTCAAGCTTTGTTCTTACTTCTTAGGAAGATCTATCTTCACTGGGACTCTCATCAAATTTTCTATAAATATTTTTGCCTCTAATGAGTTTCACTGTTCTTTTTTTGTTAAGTAATACTACTGATAATATTCCAACATTCTCCTCCATAAGGTTTTCCAAATGAGTTTATAAATTAAAGTTGATATTTTACACTTGACAAAAGTCACCAAGTATTTGTTTGGTGTGGTAATTTCTCAAATACTTGGTTTCCTTAATGTGGTGGTTGGTTTATATTGGCTAAAATTTATTACTAAGTGATTATAAACTGTGCCAGTCTCTGTTCATTTATCCATCACTCATGACTCAGTTAAAAGAAATGTCTCCAAATTTACCAATATTCTCTCAATTACTAAATCTAATGTTCTTTTTTCAGTCTCCAACCTTCTTGATCTCTTTGCAGCATTTGACACCATCGACTTCTTTCCTGGTTATCCCTTTGTTAGGACATCATCTATGCCACACCTCCTAACTGTGAGTGAACTCCAACATACTGATCTGGACTTTTCTTTTTTCTCTACATTCTCTGACTTGATCATCTTTTATGGGTTTAATTATCATCTGTATGCAAATGACTCAAAAGGGGTGTGTGTGTGTGTGTGTGTGTGTGTGTGTGTGTGTGTGTGTGTGTGTGTGTGTGTGTCTTGAACCCTAGCCTTTCTCCAAGTCTCCAGTCCCATATCATGAACCACCTATTAAATATCTCAAATTGGATGTCCTAAGGGCATCTCAAACTCAACAAGTTCAAAACAGAACTCATTATCTTTCTTCTGAATTTCCTGTTTATAATAAAGGCATCCCTATTGCTCTAGGATAAGATATGCTCACAAATTTTGCATCATTTTAAATTTCTTATTCACAATCACTTATTCTATCAGTTTTCAGATATTTTTGTTTTTATCTCTATAACTCTTGTAAACGTCCTTTTCTCTATATTCACATAGCAATTACAACAGATTAGGCCCTCATCCATTTATCCTGGGAATATTGTAATAGCCTCCTAATTGACTTCTATCCAATCCAATCCATCTTCATGTGGTCATCAAAATAATTTTCTTAAGTGTACAGCAGACCATATCACAGATGTACATTCACACAAGTACACACATATACATAGGCACAGATACATACATACATACACGTTTAATAAATTCTGGTGTCTTCTCATTATTTTTAAGATTATAACTAAACTCTCTGTTTGACATTAAATGCTCTTTACAATCTGCCTTCTCAAATGCTACCTTCTACCTTATTAATATTATTCTCCTCCACGCACTCTGCAATTCAGCCAAACTGGTCTTCTTGCAGTTGTACTTACATAATACTCAATACTCAATCTCTCCTTTTATAATCTTTACATAAACTGTCACTACCTGGCTTATAATTTCTTTTCATCTCTGTCTTTTAGAATCTCTGGTTTCTTTCTAAAGTCAGTCAAGTATCACTTTCTATAGAAGGCCTCCCTGGTACCTACCTCATCAACCTCCTTCCCTGGTGCTAGTGCCTTTACATTCCCCTTTAACTCTATTTTTGTTTTACAAATATGTTAATATGAACATACATGTGAACATATATACAGATGTGCATATTGTCTCCCCTATTAGAATGAAAGCTACTTAAGGGTAGGAGCTATTTCATTTTTGTTTTGATAGCTCTAACAGCTAGTAAAATAACCAAAACATTATATATAGTTAATAAATATTTGTTGATTGATTGATAATTCAGTTCCAATTTTTCAGCACCAATAGTTTATTTAAATAGGACATCTAAGAAGTGACTTATTTGGAAGCAATAGCCTCTCTGCATTATTGATTTTTTTCCTTTGCTCTAAGAAGGCTATGGTCTAGGACAGGGAGCTGATTCAGATATAACTCTCTGATGGCAACGAGTTATTTGCTATCTGTTAAGATATAGTTTCATTTTCAATTATATTTTTAAGTGCTTCTCATATTTAGAGGCTCAATCCTTTTCTAGAAGAACGTATTCATGATATACATACATGTGTGCATGCATGTATGTGTGCATACAAGATGTTCTGGTTTAAGGTACATGTGCTAAGATTTCTAGGATAACTTGAATATATTGAGCAGAGGAGATGACTTTTTTACAATATATAAACTTTTGACCTCTTGTATTTCTTACGCCGAAAGCATCATTTCTTAAAACTGTATTTTCTATTGTCTTTGCCTATGCTGATGTTTGCATTGAAGTCACCAACATTAAAATTTGGGGGTGATGTATTTCAAAGGGTTGTACCTAATAGAGTTACCTCTTCCACATCATAAATTTCTCCATCACAGTTTCAAAATATCAGGGATAGGCATAAGAAACTAATTGGGAATTTTTAAGAGTTTTGCAGAAGTCACAGATGACAACAGTCTAAGACCAAATACCCCAATTTTCACAATAAGGTACTATGGATACCCCATAAAAGAAAAAAGAAAAATTCAGACCTTCTTTGGTAGGAAAGGAGGGCCAAAAATGTTTATGTGAATTTTCCAGATCAAGGGAGCATTGTGCTCCTAATACTAAAGATGTGAAAGAGATAACTGTACTTCAAATAATTTCCCCACATCTTGATTCTTGCAAAAATGCCTACATTGTAATCCAAGTTAATAAGGTACCAGTGGATGCCTTTGGATACACAATAAAGTAACCTCCACTAAATCTCTCTAAAGAAAAGTAGTGAAGGGAGCGGCTAGGTGGCGCAATGGATAGAGCACCGGCCTTGGAGTCAGGAGTACCTGAGTTCAAATCTGACCTCAGACACTTAATAATTACCTAGCTGTGTGGCCTTGGGCAAGCCACTTATCCCTATTACTTTGCAAAAACTAAAAAAAAAGTGAAGAATCTTTTCACTTAGCTAATTTTTGTTTAGTTTAGTTTCATTTATACTAAGAAATATGTTAAGATAATTGCTATTTAGTTCTTTGGGACAGCTGGATGGTGCAGTGAATAGACCATTGGCCTTGGAATCAGGAGGACAGGGGTTCAAATCCAGCCTCAGACACTTGCCAATTACAAACTGTGTGACCCTGGGCAAGTCACTTAACCCTTATTGCCTCTCATCCATGGCCATCTCCATTCATCTTGATTCATATCTGGCCACTGGACCTAAATGACTCTGAAGGAGAAAATGATTTAGTGGTGACTTAGCATAGCCCTCACTCAGATCCAATTCATGTGCATGCCATGGCATCACCTCCCTAATGTCATGATCTTCTTCAAAAATGAAGGACACAAATTTCTAAAAACTTACTTTAATGTGTTAGAAAAAGTTGTAAGTAAACTCATATAGAGAAATAAAAAGTCAAGAATTTCCAGGGATTCAATGAAAAAAAAATACAAAAGAAGGTGGTTTAGACTTACCAGATTTAAAGTTATATTATAAAGCATCAGTCATCAAAACTGTCTGGTATTAGCTAAGAAATAGAGTGGAGGATCAGTGGAATAGACTAGGTGCAATAACAGGAAACGATTATAGTAATCTGCTATTTGATAAACCGAAAGAGTCCAGTTATTGGGATAAAAATTCTGTCATCGATAAAAACTGTTGAGAAAATTGGAAGTTAGAAGGAAGAAGCAACTTAGACCAACACCTCACAGCCTATACCAAGATAAGATCAAAATGGATACAGGATTTGGACATAAAAACAATATTATAAATAAACTAGAAGATCAAGTAGTAGTTTACCTGTCAGATCTATGGAAAGGGAAACAGTTTATGACCAAGGAAGAGATGGAGAACATAATTTTGATTGCATTAAATTAAAAAAGCTTTTGCACAGACAAAACCACTGTAACTAAGATCAAAAGAAATGTAGTAAATTGGGAAAAAATATTCACAACTAGTATTTATGACAAAGAACTCATTTCTAAAATATACAGAGAACTGTATATTTAAAAAAAAAAGCCATTTCCCAATTGACAAATGGTTAAAGGATATGCAAAGGTAATATGCAGATGAGGAAATCAAAGTGATCCATAGTCATATGAAAATTTGCTCTAAATCATTATTTATTAGAAAAATGCAAATTAAAGCATCTCTGAGATACCACCTCACACCTCTCAGATTGGCCAATATGACCAGAAAGGACAGTGATCAATAGTGGAAGGGATGTGGGAAATGTGGGAAACTAATGCATTGTTGGTGTAGCTGTGAACTCATCTAACCTTCCTGGAGAGCAATTTTGAATTATGCCTAAAGGGCAACAAAAAGTGTACATCCTCTTTGATACAGCAATACCACTCTTGGGTCTATAACCTGAAGAGATGATGAAAAAGGGTAAAATCATCACTTGTACAAAAATATTCATAGCAGCCCTGTTTGTGGTGGCAAAGAATTGTAAATTAAGTAAATGTCCTTCAGTTGGGAAATGGCTTAATAAACTGTGGCATATGTATGCTATGGAACACTGTTGTTCTATTAGAAGCCAGGAGGGATGGGAATTCAGAGAAGCCTGGAAGGATTTGCATGAACTGATGCTGAGTGAGATGAGCAGAACCTGAAAAACACTGTACACCCTTAACAGCAACATGGGGGTGATCAGCCTTGATGGACTTGCTCATTCCTTCAGTGCAACAATCAGGGACAATTTGGGGCTATCTGCAATGAAGAATACCATCTGCATCCAGAGAAAGAATTGTGGAGTTTGAACAAAGATCAAAGACTATTACCTTTAATTTAGAAAAAAAAATCATCATCTTATTATGTAATTTTGTTATCTCATACTTTATTTTTCTTCCTTAAGGATATGATTTCTCTCATATCACATTCAACTTATGTGTATGTATATGTATACCATGGAAACAATGTAAAGACTAACAGACTGGGGCGGCTAGGTGGCGTAGTGGATAAAGCACCGGCCTTGGAGTCAGGAGTACCTGGGTTCAAATCCGGTCTCAGACATTTAATAATTACCTAGCTGTGTGGCCTTGGGCAAGCCACTTAACCCCATTTGCCTTGCAAAAACCTAAAAAAGGAAAAAAAAAAGACTAACAGACTGTCTTCTGTGGGGGGGGGGGTGCAGGGAGAGAAACAAAATTAGGGGAAAAATTGTAAAACTCAAAATAAAATTTTCTAAAAATGAAGAACAAAACATTCAGTTCTTCTAGTAGTATTTCTATAGTAGATGTATTTTTAAAAATGTAATGTAATTATCATTCCTCTCACTGCTCAATATAAAGTTTTAATAAAAAAAAAACAATGAAAGCCTTTCATTAAAAAGCCATTCATTAAGCATTTATTCAATTCTTCCTTCAAACCTGGAAAAAGCATTTAGTTACTCTAGGTTCAGTTTGAAATATTCTATAAAATTTGGGAAAGAAACAACCAGTCTATTTTTAGTTTTCCTATTGAATAATTTGGAAATGCATATAGATAAACTTCATTTCTACTGCCATAATGAGCATTCGAGGAATATAGAGAGAAGTGAGTTTCCTTGCCAAAAGTTTGTAATTTGCAGCCTTGAGTTTTTGTTTGCTTTGCTTTGAGAAATTCACTCAAATGCCAGAAGAGCCTCAAGGGTTTTGGTAAGAATTTAGTCCCATTAAGATTTTCCCCAGATAACTCCCAAATGGGTACATTACTGTTTATCTCCCTCTAAATATCAGCTTCTGTGATGTTTCCCAATTTGTTATGTCCTCTGACTGTGCTAACTCTATCCTTGGGAATCATATGTGGGGGTTTTTTGAGACTATACTTATGTGGCAGGTGTTTTCTCCAATTAGGTTTTTATCTGTGTAAAATGCAGAGAGGGACCCTGAGAGTCCTGAACTGAATAATAGATTAGAAAGACCTCAGGAAGTAGAGGTAACTTCATTTATACATTAAAAAGTTCAAGGTTCCGCCTATTTCTTCTTTCTCTGTCCTCAGGAAAAGGAATTTTGTACAGAGTCTGATAACCAAACAGAGACTGAGTCAGAGAGAAGGAAATAGAAATAGAGAGATGCTTGGCCCACCGAATAGCTGAGCAAGCAGCTGTTTTGGGGAATCAGATTTCAATTTTTGGCAATATGGCCCAAGCCTCTAACTATAGTAATCATGAGTAGAATGTGAGACAACTGAGACCCAGATCTGACTGAAGCTGCCAAATTGAGGATGTAGGGAGCATGATTGCTAAGGAGAGTATTAAAGACCTAGGGATTGTCACCATAGTGAGAAGCAGAAGAATAGTGAGTAGTGAATTGTAACAACCTTTTTTTCCAGGTTGCTCCAGGTCCATCTGGGATTGGGGTTTGACACACTGTACACATTTTTTTTTCTTATGCTCTTCTAATGACTTGAAGGAGACAGGAATATTGGTGAAAGGAGCATCTGGGTCTTTTTTTTCCTTTTTCATTTTTTTACATATGTCAAAACAAATGGCCACCAAACATTGATTATCTGAATCATATGAATGTGTTCCACTTATTTAAAGCTAGGAAATTTCCCAGGTGTGGGTCAGGGGCAAACCATAGAGTGTTCTAAAATTTCTATAGTGTCTTATAATGCTCTAAAATAAACAGTGATATTTCATTACCCAGTTGTTTCTTTGTGTAAAGTAAGATTCTCAATGTCAGCAACTATATTAATTTGGTCTTTGTATCCCCAGTACTCAATCAATCAACAAGTATTGCATCAATCAACAAGAAATTATCACACATTAGATATTTAGCTAAACCCAGGAGATACAAATAAAGGCAAACACACAAAAACAGCTCCTGCCCTCCAGGAACTTAACTACTGAGGGAATATTAGGAATAGGTTCTAGACTTATGATTGCCAAAGTAGAGAGAATTTCAGGTAAAGAAAGTTTTTAATCAAGCAGGTTTACACTTCTCTGCAACTTCAAAGACAGAGAGTTACCAAAAACATCATGGGACTGCGCCCTTCCCTGAACAAGAAAAAAGTGTAATTGGGAAATATTTAATAAAATAAAAATATAATAAAATCTTGATGATAACTTGTGGTTTTCTAACTTAGTATGTAGCACTTAAGGAATCCTAATTATGGCTTAGTGCTGCTTCCTCCCATCCCCTTTTCTATTTGAGTGTGTCACCCCTGGCCTAGAGAACTTTGAGATTAAAAAAATTCTACATATTGTCAATATACATTAAAGGCAGGACTTTCTAGCTTCAATGAGGGTTCTCTGTCCATTGCCCCACTCTGGGAAAGACAACCTCTAAATAAATAGGTACATAGAAGATGCATTTCAAATGGAATGAAGTTGTTATTATTTGTCATTTTTTTTTAGGTTTTTGCAAGGCAAATGGGGTTAAGTGGCTTGCCCAAGGCCACACAGCTAGGTAATTATTAAGTGTCTGAGACAGGATTTGAACCCAGGTACTCCTGACTCCAAGGCTGGTACTTTATCCACTACACCACCTAGCCACCCTTGTCATTTGTTTTTGAAGAAGATCTGACATCAGGATATGTATATAAATTGGATGAGTGAGTGCTATGAAAAGTTACCAGGCTCACTTTCTCTTCCAGAGTCATCTGAGTCCAATGGTCAGATATGGATCAGGTCTACTGGAGATGACTCTTGATGCAAGGCAATCCTTGTCCAAGGACATCAAGTGTCTGAGACCAGATTTGAACTCTGGTTCTCCTGATTCCAGCTCTATGCTCAGCACCACGTAGTTGAGGTGAGGGAAATTAGGTAGCTCTTCTCTAGAAGATGGCATTGGAACTGAATTTTGAAAGAAGCCAGGGAAGTCAAGAAGTGGAGGTGGAAAGGGAGATCATTGTAGATCTGTAGCTGGAACAAAGCTACAGAAATAGGAGATGTACTCAGCAGGAAGAACAAGTAGAACAGTATGGCTTGTCTGTGGCCTGAGAAAAGGAGAATAACATGTGAGAAGAACAGGAAGATAGATTATATATAGATAATTTAGGTTCAATATTGAGAGTAACTCATAGGTCATTCACTAGTTAACACAAAGAGATTTACTTAGCTTTAGCAGTAGGATAATTTAACAAGGACAGACACTGAAAACCTTTTGAGATGACTCAGAGAAGTTCTCACAAGCCAAGCATCTGAAAGATCCTTCATTAATGTTCATCTTGTACTTAGGTGGTGAGGAAGTCTTCGTCTTTTGATCCTTTAAGCCAGACAAATCTTGAAGTGAGTCTCAATACCTTTTAAGGAAAAATTAGTATAACTTATACTGGGGGGGGGGGTAGAGGAGAGGGGTTTAGAATACTGTTCTTATGTGCATAGAATAGAGCTGGAGAAATTATGAAAATGTTCTGAGTGGGTCCATTATATAAATACAACTGTGGAAAGAAAAATCTTTTGCAACTCCCTAAAAGACTCACTATCCCACTACTCACCATAGTGGCTCTTCCAATTTTTTTTACTCTATAAAAATCAATTTTTGGCTTTTAAAGACCCTCCTCCATTACCTGAGTCCTTTATATCTTTCCAATCATCTTTTTCCTTTTACCCCATCCCAACTCCTACTACTGTAGGCTTTAATTCATTGACAACAGCCTTCTTGCTATTACTTGAATTACTCCATCTCCTGGTTTGGGATATTCATTTGTTGTCCCCCCTTACCTGGAATTCTTTCCTTTCTCAAAGCTACCTTCTTGACTTCCCTACTTTCCATAAGAAGAGCCATTGTAATGCTAGTGCTTTTTACTACTGATTTTCTTCAATTTATCTTGTTTGCATAATTGTTTGCATGTCAGACAGTATGGCCCTTGAAGTCCTTCATGTATTTTACCATTCTTTGTATCTCCAGCATTTAGCACATAGTTGAGTTGTTTGAAGGATGGATTGGAGTGAGAAGAGACTTGAGACAGGCAGACCAAAAAGAAAATTGTTGCAATAGTCCAGGAAAGAGGTGGAATGGATCTGACAAGGAGAGTGATTTCTTTGGATTAAGAAAAGAGTTTCAATAGGAGAAAGGGAAAAATGACAAGATTTGGCCATTTGAATATGGGAGAATAAAATGCTTGTTTATTGATTAATTTCATATTCTTAGAGGCATGAAAAACTTCATGGAACTGAGAATGGAGGAATGTTTTTTAAGAGTTTTGGGGTTGAGCACCTCTGATAAGAAGAGGAAATAATAATATATAGCCTTTAGAAAAGTTAATACATGTCCACCAGAAAAAAAAAAAAAAGACCAATATAATGCAGTCCAGCTAGACCAGAGAAGCTCTGGATACACTGCTAGAGCAAAAGACAGGAAAATATGAATGCAAATCCCAACTCTGACACTATGTGACCATAAGTAAGTCACTTAACCTCTCTAGGTCTGTTTCCTTATTTGTAAAATGAAAGGTTTGGACTAGATAGCTTGAGATCCCTTGAGCTCTTAAGTCTAAAATCCTATAATTATGATGAAACCATTTCTCTGGTGGCTTGAGAATAGCTTCACCTGGTGGCCAAATTATATATTACATAATCCATTGGTTAATTGTAAAATAATACATTTTTTTGTCTAAAGGCTTGAGAGAGGAATCACATGAACCAATGTTACCTGTAATTTCTACTGTAGCAAAAAAAAAAGTATCATGTGTTCTATCCATCAAGTTCCTTTCATATTTGGTACTGCCACATCGACTGGAAGTCTATTATTACACAAAAAAGTAAAAATAATATAATTTTTTGGAAACACCTGAAGTCTGCATATCTAATATGACAATGTTTTGAGTCTCTATTGTTCCATCCTTGGGAAGGGCATGACACCCTATAATAAAAGTGTGAAGATTTTATACTTTATTACATTAAACAACATATGAAAATAAATAAAATACTTAGATTTCCTGGCAATGAAAACTTCTAGTTTTTAAAAATGAAAAAATATTGAAAAGCATCATCCTTTATTATGCTACCTGCATTCTTCACCATAGGTTATTCATTTCCAACCTTGCCTGCTCCCAGCCCCAGATTTTCTTCTACTATTTTGTATGGTTGTGTTCATTTATCGTAATTTTGGGAAATTTATTGGAAGGCCATGCATACATTAATATTTTATATCTGTCTATAACTAACTTAGAATATAAATAGTAATCAAAATTATCTTTAGGTATTTGCTGAGAGACTA
This sequence comes from Macrotis lagotis, assembly GCF_037893015.1. Lineage (NCBI taxonomy): Eukaryota > Metazoa > Chordata > Mammalia > Peramelemorphia > Peramelidae > Macrotis > Macrotis lagotis. Next base: position 143,921,453 of record NC_133662.1, on the reverse strand, counting down.
ATATAGTGCCTTGAATGTGTGTGTGTGTGGGAAGGATAAACATGGTAACAAAAATAACTGTTAAATCCCTGAACTCAGATCTTCTCTAACTACAATAAAATTACATTAATTCTTCTTATTTGGTAAATTGAAGGTGATAATTTCTGCCCAAATATGTTAAATACAAATCATAATGGTCATTTAAATGTCCACTGATTTGGTGATGGCTAACAAATTGTGGACAAGAATGTAATGGAACATTACTGTGTTCTAAAATATAATGAATATAAAGAAGCATAAAAAGAATTATATGAACTGGTGATACAGAGTTAAGTGCACCAAGTCAAGAAAACACAATGCTTATGATAAAGTAAATGGAAATAACCAACACAAAACAATCAAAAACAATGTTGCAAAATTAACAAAGAAAAAATGTATAAAGAGTAAATATGAGAAGACTTCTCTCCTAACTTCTTTGCAGAGGTAGGAGTACTAGGGTTGTGAAATCTTGTATATATTTTCAGACTTTTTATAAAATGTATTGATCAGCTTAGCTGATTTTTTTCTCCTCTCTCTCTTTTTCCTTCTGTTAGAAAAAGATTTTTTTCTTCTTGTTATATGGATTGGCTCTCTTGAAGAGGGAACAAAAAGAGGGAATCTAAGGGAATACTTAAGTAATGGGGCACACCTTTTAAAAATAATGATCTAAAGCCTCTTGTATCCAGATGTAGCTCACTCCCAATGAATATAAAATAATTTCAAAAGGGAGAATACTAGTAGCTGGAAGTGCAAAAGAAAGATGCACAAGTTGGCATTTTAGCTAATAGGCAGAATTGAGAAGAAAGTGCATTCCAAGAATGGGACATAGTCATTAAGAAGACACAAGGATAAAAAATGAGGGGGCGGCTAGGTGGGCAAGTGGATAGAGCACTGGCCCTGGAGTCAGGAGTACCTGAGTTCAAATTCAATCTCAGACACTTAATAATCATCTAGCTGTGTAGTCTTGGGCAACCCCATTGCTTTGTAAAAAAAAAAAAAGGATGAAAAATGGAACATTGTGAATGTGAGGCAGCAAAGGTTGGACAACCTTGGAAGGGCAATGTGCAATGGTGCATTGTTGTAGGATGGTCCTGTGTTGGGGGGGGGGGTGGACTTTGGGTCTTAGCCTGGAAACCCAACCCCCATGTGGGAAATGCAGCAGCTGCTCTTCCAGGACAAGACACCAACAGAAGAATACTAAAGAAGAATGATCAGAAACCAAAAAAAGAGTGACTCCAAACATCAAGGTCTCTTCAGGTTTTGTTGTCATCGTATGTAGCCAAGGAAGGCTCAATCATGGAGAATCCACTCTCGTAAACCAGGCTTTGAGGGGATAAAAAATTCCAATGAAAGAAGTGCCCACCTAAAAAATTAAAAAAAACAGAGCAAAAAAAAACTTGATCTGGAATCAGGCATAATTGTCACAGGGACACAGGGGAGAAAGAGAAATGTATTCTAACTGAAGCATCATGTTAGTTCAAATAACCATTCCACTTCTTTGCTTTTCATATAGGAACAGCACAGAACCTATCTATCCACAACAACAGAGTCTAAGTAAACGTGATAACACTTATGACCCAAAAGCTCACAAAGACAAAAGAACATTGGAGCGGAGATTGATCACATTGACAGAAACATAAATCATTGAAATAAATGACATAATCTAAAATCTATAAGTCAGGAGCTGATCCTACAACTTTCCAAAAAAGATTTACCTTTGTAATCACTTTAAACAACAAGCGTCTCTATTGTGCCTTTATTACAATTCAATTCATAAAGTTCACTCAACGCTTTTCTAGAACTTAAGGATCATATAAAGTATACCACATATAGTACATCTTTGTTTTACCAAATAGCAGCTAACTATCATCCTAATAAACTGGGGGAATGGGGAAAAAAAGGATCTAAATCTAAATGAACTATTTGCTTCAGAATTGTTTTGGTTAGCATTTTGCATTTCAGATGAAGAACACTGAGATGTTTTTGTTTGGTTGATTTTTGACTTATTCATTTAGGTAAATTCTTGAAGTGCAAACTGGCCAGCAGATAAACCCTTAGAAAATTGAATAGGGCACTGAAAGGTAAGGAACTAGCTCTGGAATCACATGGCAAATATATGCCAGATGTAAGGTGGATCTGGAAAGGTGCTAAATAGGCCCTGGTTTCCTAGTGGAGAACTGGAAAAGATGTTAAGCATATTCTTGGGCCTAAAAGAAAGAGTGAGGCATATGAATCTATGATTATTCATTTAAAACAGCCTATCCCCCTGGGAAGAATTCCAAAATTAAATTAATTTCCCTAAATCAACATAACCAGCATAATTATAAAATGAGCTAATGGTCCTTCTGAATCACCATTCATATCTCAATCAGAGCTCAGTGGAGCATCTGTCACAGACTAAGCTAATAACTCAATACTAATAACTAATAACTAAGTCAATAACACAGGCTAATAATTCAAATAGTTATTATTTGAATAACATTTCTACATATTAATATAAATCAATTAACCAGCAAGCATTTATTTAGCCTTGCACCCTGCTAAGTCCTGGGGATACAAAGACAAATGTAAAACAATACCTGCTGTCAAGGTATTACATTCAGGAAAGTTAATATCCAAAGAACAATATACACAATGAATATAAAATAGTTTCAAAAGGGAGAATACTAGTAGCTGGAAGTGCAAAAGAAAGATGTACAAGGTGGCATTTTAGCTAATAGGCAGAATTGAGAAGAAAGTGCATTCCAAGAATGGGACATAGTCATTAAGAAGACACAAAGATAAAAAAATGAGGGGGCGGCTAGGTGGGCAAGTGGATAGAGCACCAGCCCTAGAGTCAGGAGTACCTGAGTTCAAATTCAGTCTCAGACACTTAATAATTATCTAGCTGTGTAGTCTTGGGAAACCCCATTGCTTTGTAAAAAAAAAAAAGATGAAAAATGGAACATTGTGAATGTGAGGCAGCAAGTAGGCTCATAAGGTGGGACCACAAAGTATGTGAGGGGGACAAATATTATCATTATTTGTACTTTTTGTTTTGTTTTGTTTTGTTTTAGGTTTTTACAAGACAATGGGGTTAAATGGCTTGCCCAAGGCCACACAGCTAGGTAATTATTAAATGTCTGAGGTCAAATTGGAACTCAGGTACTCTTGACTCCAAGGCCAGTACTCTATCCACTGGACCACCTAGGCGCCCCCACTGTACTTTGTTTTTGAAGAGGACCAATGACATTATAGGGCAATGGATGGGTTTACACAAGAATTGGCTTTAAGTGAGACAGTGTTGCACAGAGAAGTCATTAGCTTCATTCTCCCTTCCAGAGCCAGTGGCAAGACAAAAGTCAGGATGACTGGGGATGGATTTGGTATCAAATTAAAGAGTAATAAGAAATCAAATTATGAAAATTTTTATAAGCAATATGGAGGAGTTTGTATTTGATCCTAAAGATAATACATTTCCACTGAAATTTACTGAGAACCTAGACTGACATGACCAAATCTGTACTTTAGGAAAAAATATCTTTAGCAGCTAGGTGGGCAATGGATTGGAATGGGGAGAGACTAGAAACAAGCAAACCAATTAGCAGACCTTTGAAATAGTTCAGGAAGAAGATGATAAAAACCAGAACTAGAAAATTAACTATTTGAGGAGAAAGTGTTATTTGTAAGAGATGGTGCTATGTCATGATTTGTCAATTGGTTAGAATATGCAGTAGGTGAGAATGGGGAGTCAAGAATGGCATTAAAATAAGCGGAAAGGATATGCAGAACTGACCTTGGTAAATAGGAGATGAGAGAATATTGTCAAATTGAACTAGTTAACTTGGGGTTAGAAATTGGGAAAAGACATAATGGCCTGGCAAAATCTTGAGAGGTGGTGGGATTGGAGGGCATATTGAGGTCAAATAAAAACTTGAGGAAGAGAAGAGATAAAATGACAGGAGAGTATGATGAATTTCAGAACTTTTGAACATGGAAGTGAAACACTTGAAACAATGGTCAAGGTGAAGGACGGGTATGTATCATAGTTTAAGACTTTTCCCATTGTAACAATGTTGAGTTAAATAGTAAAAAGGCTGTTTTCATTTAACCACAAATCCAAGGTTGGCTCTATTTCTTACAGTGAGGTCATGGGCAAATCACCTTATCTCTAATGTATCAGTGTTCTTTGAGAAAAAAAAGTTTAATGGTATTTGTTCTACATACTTTGCTGGGTTCAGTTGAGGAAGTAAACTTTCAGAGTTCAGGTGAGGAAGTAAAGTTCTATATAAATGTAAGATATTATTGTTGTTGTTACAGCACATTGCCTCTCAACTGAATTAAATTGAATTGAACCATTAAGAGTAACAAAATGTCCTTTTGAGTATTTCCGTAGTTACTAGGACTAGATAATTGATGTAAAGAACTTTCTATTGTTCAGATTGTAGCTAGTTTAATCTGGTATAGAAGAAGGAATGGTACCAAATTAAGTAATCTCTTAAGAAGAGTTTGATCCCTGATTTTTTAGAATAGATGTTTAAAAAACAATATATTCTCTGATTCTGTCTGTACTAATCCCAAATCCTGTATTTATACCTTTTTAGTCAACTCCTATTCCCTTCATTACCTCATTGCCTTTCCTTCCCATTGTTGTTGATGTTGAAGTTCATTCTAGGTAATACTTAATTTCCCCAATTCTATTTCTGTAGAATATAAAGAAATTAAATGTGAATAAAAAACCTTGACAAATATCTCAGGAAAATCAGAGACAAGAATTTTCTCTTTAATTGCAGGATGTGATGAGGTCAGATACTTCTTATTAAGTGATTAAATGTATTTTATGTTTCAGGAAATAATAACCAAATTCTTTATCCATGTGTCCTGATTTCATAATTTTCTTTCTTTCAAAATACATTTTATTGATGATTCTAATCATATCTTTAAAGAAGAAACCAAAGAAAGGGTTAAATAAAATCCTTACTTGATTATAAAACTCCTTTAAGGTTAGTATCAATAATTTAACTTTCTTTAATTACTCCCATATTATCTAGCACAGTATATTTTACATAAAAGATACCTAATAAAGTCAGACTGGTCAACTTTGCATTTCTGATAAACTTCTTGTGTGGGACAGATTTCAAAGTAGTAGGTAAAAATTAAAGTTTGGGACAAGCTAGTTAGGCAGTGTGGTATAAGATAAACACTGGATATTAGCAGTAGAGCTAGAAGATTTAAGTCTGAAGGAAGTAATTTAATCTTTCTGAACCTGACACAGCCATCTTTTCAGAATTGGAAACTCTAAGACACCTACTTTAATTTGTCCCTGAACAAGACTCTCTTCAGCTCCATTCTAGTGTATGGTTGTCCAACTTTTGCTTGAAGACCTCTGGCAGAAGGAGCCAGCTACTTAACCCCTGAGTCAAACATCTTGGGTTAGAAGAATAAATATGTCACCAAAGGGTTAACATATATTCAGTCAATTAATAATCACTTAAATGGACATATTTGTTTGCTTGTTTTCTCTTTTATTTAACTGTGAGCTCTTAAAATTCAGGGACTCTTTCCCACCCCCCTTTTTGTAATACCAGGGCTTGTCTTAACCCAATGTTGGCACCTAAAAGGTACTATATATATATATATATATATATATATATATATATATATATATATATATATATATATATATATATATATATATATATACACAGCATGAAAAAAGGAAATAATTAAGAGGGAAGACTAGAATTAAGAGGTGTTGGGAAAGTGTTCTTAACCTTCAAGTTTCTACTCATTTCTTTTCCCCCATACTATTTTGTATGGTGAGCTCATCACCTTCCATAAAGTCAAAGATCATTTCTAATTAGTTGGTTTTCTTACCTCATTGTACAGCCCTAAGTCTCTGTCTCCAGCTACCCATTAGATATCTCAACCTGAATGGTCCTTACACATCTTGAATGCAACATGATCAAAACTGAATTTCTTCCCCCCCCCAAACCTCCCCTCTTCCAAACATTCTTTTTTTTCTAGGATTTTGCAAGGCAAATGGGGTTAAGTGGCTTGCCCAAGGTCACACAGCTAGGTAATTATTAAGTGTCTGAGGCCAGAATTGAACTCAGGTACTCCTAACTCCAGGGCCAATGTTCTGTCCACTGTGCCACCTAGCCACCCCTTCTTCCAAACATTCTTGATACTGTCAAGGGTACTATTACCATCCTCCCAAGGACAGGCTCTCAGTCTACCATTCTTGAATCTTCAATATCACTCCACCCCCATATCTCCACTATCTTTTCTCTTCTGACACTGTCACCAACCTAAAGTGAAGGCTCTCATCAGCTCACATCCAGACTGTTGACTGCTGGTTGATCTTCTTGCATCAAATCTCTCCCCACTCCAATTTTTTCCCACTCAGGAGTTAGATTCACCTAAAGCATATTTCTGACCATGTCATCCCCTTATTCAATAAACTCCAGTGGGTCCCTATTGCCACTAGGTTCAAATATGAAATCCTTTATTTGACTTTTAAAACCGAATAAGATGATCCCTTCATAATTTGATCCTTCCTACTTTTTTTTAATTATCTTACACTTTATTCCCCATACTTCTAGCATATACTCAGATTCAGGGCCATTGGTCTCTTTGCTTTTACTCATATGATGATATTTGTCCTTCATTCTCAAAGAAAACTATGGCATCAACAGACAAGCACATGAATTGAATTTCAGTGTAGGGGTGTTGTGCTAAATCACTAGTCTCACTTTCTCCTCCAGAGCATCTAGGTCCAGTGACCAGATTTGGATAGGATGACTGAAGATAGCCTTGGATGTGAGGCAGTCAGGGTTAAGTGACTTGGGTCACGTAGCTAGTAAGAGTCAAGTGTCTGAGGCCGAATCTGAATTCCCATCTTCCTGACTCCGTGACTAGTAGTCTATAAGACCTTATTCAAGATATCTCCTGACTGAGCATTTTCACTGTCTGTTCCCTATACCTAGAATTCTCTTCCTCCTCACCTCTGCCTCTTGATTTTCTTCAAGTCTCAAGTAAAGTTCTCCCTTTTGGAACAAGTTTTTCTCATTTCTCATTAATACTAGTATTTTCCTATTCCAATGAGCTCTAATTTATCACCAATATTATTGGTACAAAGATGTTTGCATGCTGTTTATCTCATTTGATTGTGAGCTCTTTGAAAACAGAGACTGTTTTTGCCATTTTTTAAAAAAAATATCTCCAGCTCTCCAAGGTCTGGCATCATGAGCCAGATGCCTGTACCTATAACTGTTTGCTGACTGAATGGCTGTCATATCATATTGTTAGTTTGTACTGGACATGCTTTTCATTAAAATCTCCAAATTTGTTTCTCTTTTCTTCCCCCCCCTCTTTTTTATTTCTTTCTTTTTTTTTTTTTGGAATGAACTTCTATTTAGGCAAATCTCTATCTTGTGTTTAAGAAATCATTTTCCTTATCTCCTAATTAGGCTCAATTACCTGCTTACACTCATTCTCTATTAAATAGAGCAACACATAGTATTATATTTTGTTTTCAAGTGAAGAGAAAAATTCCTTTGCCCATAATACTTTTTTTTTTAGGTTTTTGCTAGGCAAATGGAGTTAAGTGACTCACCCAAGCCCACACAGCTAGGTAATTATTAAGTGTCTGAGGCCGGAATTGAACTCAGTTACTCCTGACTGCAGAGCCTGTGCTCTATCCACTGTGCCACCAAGCCACCCCCCCATTTGCCTATAATCCTAAAGGGAAATTGAGTTAATAAGAAGGAAACTGTTTCATGAACAAAATTCTGACATTATATAAAGTTATTTCAATAAGGATTAAAAGAGTCTTAAACAGAAGTTCAGCTAGATAGCCCAGTGTATTATCCACCTGTCCTGGACTCAGAGAGACTTAAATTCAAATTCTGCTTCAGATATTTACTAGTTTTGTGACCCTGGGCAAGTCCCTTAATCCTATTTTCCACAGTTTCCTCATCTATAAATGAATTACTAGCAAACCACCAGTTTTGGGTTTTTTTGCCAAGAAAACCCAAAATAGGGTCAGAAAGAGTCAGACACAACTAAAAAATAACCTTTTTTTCTTTCATGGATCTCTCTAATTATCTTGTGAAGACTTTGGACTCCTTCTCAGGTTAAGAACCGCTAACTTAAAAAGATTGACACGAATGGACAGAAAATTCAAAGAATGAATGAAGAAATGAATTAATGAATTAAAATTTCAGTGATTCCCTTTAAACATTTTTGTTTTTTTTCAAATGACTTCCCTAAACCTCCCCTCCTCTAAAAATATTCTTTTGTTTGTTTGAGGTTTTTGCAAGGCAGATGGGGTTAAGTGGCTTGCCCAAGGTCATACAGCTAGGTAATTATTAAGTGTTTGAGACCGAATTTGAACCCAGGTACTCCTGACTCCAGGGCCGGTGCTTTATCCACTGCGCCACCTAGCCGCCCTAAAAATGTTCTTTATAACAAAGAATGAGTAAAAGATACAAGATAATTTAGTGCTTATTATATGTCAGGCATTGGGCATGAATACAAAAAACAGAAAATCATTGATTTCATTGATTAAGGGGAAGTAACAATACAAGGAATTGGTGGTCAGCGAAGGAATTTTTGTTTTGAGAGTCACAGTAATTGTAAGTGGAGCCACAGAACAGTCATGGGGCACTATGAATATGGAACATCATTTCATGCCCTGAAGTTGTTAGTTTTGCTGCAAGTGCTTTTTTGTCTTTTGAAATTTTTGCTACAAGATCTAGGAATGGGATACAGAATAGATATTTTTTAAAAAAATGAGGCTAATATGAAAACAAAACACATAAATATTTCAAAGTGAAAATAATTTTAAATAATATTAATAACAAATATTAGTCAAAATGATATAAAAGTAAAAGATCCAGGTGTTTAGATAAGCAGCAAACTCACTATATTAGTACTGTGAAATGCTATCCAAAACAGCTAATTATTCATAGACTATATTACCTAAAGCACAATCTCTACAAGGGAGTGGGAATTAATTTTGCTGTACTGGTTAGACCACATTTAGAGTACTTAGGCTTTGGATGCCACATTTCATAAAGGATATTTCCATGGAAGAGCAGAGAGCATTTCTAGAGGAAGTCCACTGAGATAGTGCTTACCTAAGAAATATGCTTAATCTTTCCTAGGTCATATTTGGCTTAACCTTTTCTTACTGCATAGAGACCTATTTTTCAGTGGTTTCAATCACAGAAACCTCAGATATTATCTACATGGACAAAACTTTAAGAAACTTTGCAATGATGTATATTGCCACGTGCATAGATTTCACTTGAAATAATGTTATGCATTGAATATGAAAAGGTTCTTGGAGATTATGTTTTCTAATTTTCTTACCCCTGGGGAGGAAAAAATGAAGTTCAGAGAAGTCAAATAACTTGCCCAAGGCCATGAAGCTAGTAAGTAGCAGTTCTAATACTAATACCCAGGGCTCAAATTCTGGTACAATGTTCTTTCTTCTGCACCATACTGTCTCTATCTTATCATGAATTAAGTAACATAGTTTAAGCAGGCCTCCCAATTTAGTCAAGTGTATGAGAGAAGATTCTCTTCTAGATTAACTGAAGTCATCTCTACCATATACACAATTCATTTAATTATAATGAAATATTATGCCAAATCAAAACTAAAATTAATTTATACTGGCATTAAATATTAGTAAAATGTTAAATGAATGCATTAGCAACTCAATAAATATACACAAATATTTTTCTGTTTTTCTTTATATGACCTGACTATACATATTTTCCATTTGTAATATTTTTATCTTTAAATTTGAATTTTCATACCATAATTTTATTTAAGTCATTGCCATCAATCAACATAGTTTCATGCCCCAAAATGCATATGTACTCTTTGTTTTTTTTATACTTAGCTAGACTAGTCCTTGAATAGGAAATCGAGACTTTGGCTGAGACTGTATTTGAAATCTTTTCAGCTTGGTAGAATATTCTAGAAAAGAGCTTGAAGTCTGCTGATAATAGTCTTAAAGAATTCAGGTTCATCTCCATTGCATGAGACATCAAAAGAGGACTTGGCAAGATGGGAGAGGGTTATTAATGGACATATTTTTTGTCATTTGTTTTCTCTGTGCTTCTAGTAATATGTGGAAGTTGATAATTTGTTTATACCACTTTCTACTAGATTCCACATGTATTTTCCAAAAAGATAATTTTCTCTCTATTGGGGTTTTTTTTTTGGATTATTTCTTTAAGTCCCTTATATTTCCCAACTTTTTCCTAAGAAAACAACTCTAACAAAGTCCTCCTCTCATTATATTCCGGAGGCAACTAGTTTTCAAAGGCTGACCCACTGGAACCAAAGGCATGGCAGATAGTGATGAACTGTATATCTATTGTTGATGACCAGAATAGTTAAATAGGATGAGGCTCATTTTCAGTAGAAGACAAATTTTTGCCCCCAACAACTCATAGTAAGACTTTGATGTGCTTAGTATATATGAATGTCATACCCATGTATTGATGAAATCATAGAATCTTCAAATATTAAAGTGATTATATAAAAAGTTACTAGAGTCTAATCTTAGAATTATTTTAATGACTTTACTCTTTTCACTTGTTTGTAATACTGTAGATGGAATTCATACTTTGGGAAGGGTCAGATTTAATGACTGCTGATGTTTCTTCATCTCTAAATTGAACTGTAACAGTTTTGTCAAAGTTAATTGCCTGTCAGTCCATAAATTCAGCATTGGCTCAACATTTAGCCACTTTCTTTTATACTTGGACTCTCCCACAATCATTTGGAATATGAAAAGGATCAGTGATTTCTTTATGGGTAATTTTGTCCATTAGCAAGAGAGATTTGTAGAAATTAGAAAATAAATCAGGGAGAATTTTGTGAGGTACAAGTAAGTAACTTCCCTGGGATCTCACAGATAGAATTGTTAAAGGTGCAATTTGAACCTGTTTTCCTCTACTCTCTAGTTCTAGAATCATATTGATTTTTCTTTCCTTCTTTTCAGAAAATTGCACGTCAATCATATTATGGGATGATTGCTCTAGCTAATAAACCTTAGCCCAGTGCTTCCTATATGTGAGCAATATTGACTCAGTTTTTAACCTAGCACAAACCCTATAAAATGTGATTTTACTTCAACAATAAAATTCATTTATTACTTATTTGTGTAATGGATAGAATATTGTATCTGGAAAGAGGAGGAATATTACCTCAGATAAGTACTAGTTCCTGTGTCTATGGATAAAATACCTGTTTTCCCATATACATAAAATGGACTTGAAGCTTAAGATCCTTTCCAGCTCTAAAGAAATGTTCCCAAAATAATACAATTTCTAGTTAAGATCTTAGTTGTAGCTGTCATAGTTTCTTCTCAGCCCTACAGGACTAACTAAGGTGTATTTACTCTTCCTGGGATTAATCTAAACCAATTTCAAATCTATTGATCAATGAGAAATAAAACTGAATCTTCTTCCATTGGTTTTTAGATGTTGAACTATATGAATCCTGTTAGTCAGATAACCCTACAGGACTAGCTAAGCTGTATTTATTATTTCTGGGATTAGTCTAATTTCAAATCTATTGATCCATGAGAAATAAAACTGAATCTTCTTCCATTGGTTTTTAGATGTTGAACTATATGAATCCTGTTAGTCAGATAACCCTACAGGACTAGCTAAGCTGTATTTATTATTTCTGGGATTAGTCTAATTTCAAATCTATTGATCAATGAGAAATAAAACTGAATCTTCTTCCATTGGTTTTTAGATGTTGAACTATATGAATCCTGTTAGTCAGATAACCCTACAGGACTAGCTAAGCTGTATTTATTATTTCTGGGATTAGTCTAATTTCAAATCTATTGATCAATGAGAAATAAAAGTGAATCTTCTTCCGTTGGTTTTTAGATGGTGTACTATATCAATTCTGTTGGATACAGAATCAGTACAAAGGAAACCACCCACAGCCCTTTTTGATCTTTTTAAGGCTTTTCAAGAAGGGTTTCAAAGATACTGAGAGTTAACTTAGCTCTGAGAAGGATTTCGATACAAAATAAGTCAGAGGGAGCTAATCATAATAAAAAAACGATTAGGAATAAACAAATTGTATAAACAGTAGCTCATAAAGAATATCTAAGTGGTGAAACACAGTAAATAATGGCCTCAGGCCAATGTACTGTTTAAGTAGCCTGAAATAATACTCCAAAAGCTCTGGCAAACTTAGAAAAATCTGGTTTTTGAAATGTAAAAAGTGTCCCTAGAGGAAAGAAACCTCCGCTGAGAAGAGGTCATCCAATAATCTGAAAATACGGGAATAAATACTACTTTGGAATCCAGGACAAAATCTGGGGGGAAAAGAAGAGAGTTATTTGTCAAGCCCAGCCCCAGGACCCCAAGGGGTAAAGTCTGAGGTCTGGGTGAACACGGACGTGGCTCGGCATTCCGAGCAAAATGGATGGGAATCCAGGCAAAATCGGGGTCTTATTCTCCTCGGAATGGCGCGGGGCGCTGGGTCCCTGAGGGAGGGGCTGGGGGCCGGGGTGGGGGCGGGGAGAGGGAGAAGCGCGGGCGAGCGCGCCCGGGGCGTCCGCGGTGTCTCATTAGCATAGACGGGGCCGCCCGAGCCCGGGGCTCCGCAGCGGGCCCCGCCCCGCCCGCCCGGCCGCCCCGCCCGCCCGGCCGCCCCTCTGCGCTCCTACCCGCTCCCCGGCGGGCGGGGCCTCCCGCCAGCGCCGCTGGGGCGTCTGGGAAGCGGGCGCCCCCGCGCTCCCCGCCCCCGCGGCGCTGCTTCCTGCGTCGGCCCCGCCCCCCCCGGACGCAGAGCCCGGGAAGCCGCGGCGCCGGGAGGAGTGGAGACCGGAAGCGGCGGGCTAGCGCGGCCCCGGAGCGGCCCTGGGAGGCGCGCTCGGCCCCGCCCCCGCCCCCGCCCCCACCCCGGCTGGCCGCGCCGTGCGCTGTTTATTGTCGCAGCGGAGCGACTGCGGCTCGGGACCCGGAACCGACGGAGCCGGGGCCGCGGGGGCCCCTCGCGACGGGCCGGGGCGGGAGTTCCATGGAGACTGGGCAGCGCCGCCGCCTCCCGCCGCCGCCGCCGCCGCCGCTCCGCCGCCGCCTCCCCCCTCGGTAACGGCAGCGGGGCCCGGCCGGAGGGGCCCGGGGCGGGAAGGGCACGGTGACCCGGGTGGGGGAGGGGATGACAGCACACCCTCGGGGTGGGGGCGGGGGGCGCCGGCCTCGGAACGGGGCGAGGATCGGGCCGAGGCGGCGGGTGCGGGGCGGTTTAACGGGCCATTCGGGGCGGGGGCCGCCAGCGTGAGGAGGGGTCGCGGCTGCCCCTCCCCACAGACTCGGCCCCCCTTCGGCGCTGGCTTGGCCCGCAGCATGCCTGGGGAGGGGGCGAGCCGGGCCGGGCCCGATGGGCACCCGCCGCTTGCTGCCCTCGCGTCCAGGTGGCAGGGCCGCTGCCAGTCCGCGAGTCCCGAGCCGGCGGGCCCCGGCGGAGGCCCCAGATGAATGAGAAGTTGGATCAGGGAGGGAGGTGCCGAGTGGCACGGATTATTTTGTTTTTTGTTAAATGACAGATCTTTGAGGCTTGACGCCGTGTGTTGGATGCTACAGGTTACAAAAAATGAGCAAATCTTAAATTTTTAGAAATGTTAGACTGAGTAGGAAGAATTTGCAAGCGCAGATACCCCTGGAGAAGTAAATGAATAGTATCCCAATTCAGAGAAGGAAATCCTAACCCAAAGGGAGAGAGGCTTCACGAAGGAGGTGGCACTGAAGATGGTACCTGAAGGAGCAGTAGATCACTGGCATTAAGGAATCACTGCTTAAGGTCCATGGGAACTCAAGCTCCTTATCTCATCCTTATGCTCTAAGGATTAAATGAAAACATACTTGGAATTGGCAATTTTAAAGTATCATGCAAATGTGAGTTATTATTATTATCATTATTATTGGGAGGAGGCATTCCTTGGGTAGAAGAAAAGAAAAGCAGGAAGGAGAAAAATACAAAATATTCTGAGGAAGTATTGAATAATTCTGTTTGGATCGAAAGAGGTGTAGAAGATAGGATTAGAAACTAGATTAGGACTAGATTGGTGAAGGGAATGTAAATAAAATATAAGGAAGTTGGGCTTAATTTAGCACAGAACAGTCAGTCATTCAACTTGCTTCTGACAAATATTCATTAAGCACTTACTATTTGTCAGTCACTGTGATAGGCATAGGGATTTAAGAAATTCAAAATTCATATAATTGAAGCCACAGTCTATGAAGAGTACTTAAAATGATAGAGTGAAATGAAGAAAAAGAAAAGTCAAAGCAAGGAGATCAATTCAAGGGCTTTTGCAATAATCCCTACTGAGAGGAAATGAGATTCTAAATTAGAATGATGACAGTTGGAATGGAAAGGATTGGGATAGGTGTGGAGACCCAAAAATAGAATCTACAGGACTTCACAGAGCTGAAGGGGGAGGGGGTGTCATGAAGATTTAGTTCAAACCTTTCATTTTACAGTTGAGGAAACTGAGACCCAGAGAAATTGAAGGACTTGTTCAAGAGCCCCAGAGGTATTCCAATACCTATTTTATAGTATCTTCACTCAACCCAAATCAGCTTCTTTGGCTTTCTGGATTTCTTAGTCATTTAGTCACTCAAGTTTTAATTTTTTTTTTGTAGTTTTGTAGTTTTTGTAGTTCTGATCCCTTATTTCTATTCCTACTGCCAACAGGTCCATATTATAATCCACTTAGAATACTACAATAGCACAAAACTACACTCTTTCCCTCTAGCTCTGCTAGATTAGCTGTCTTTAACACACAGATCTTTTAGATTGCACATTCCTACTCAGAATCCTTCAATGGCTCTTTATTGCCTACTGAATAAAATCCAAACTCCTTATCCTGACTTCAGAATCCTTTATATTGGTGACTCCCAGTTTTACCAATTATATCTTGTTTACTTCCCCTCAATATTCTCCAGTGCTGTGACTCTTTTCATTCACAGCACATACTTATGTTCTCTCTGCATTTGTACCTTTTCCTTCATTGACTATTCTGGAGATAATTTTTCTTGTACTATCTGTTTTTTTTTTTTTTTTTTAAGATTCTAACTACCCTTGAAAACAAGCTCCAGATTAGATACATCCTCCTCAATGGAATCTTCATTATACCCCAATCAGAAATTATCTTTCCTTCTTCAAAGTCTTAATAATACTTTGTATTTTAATCGTAACTCTTGTGCTTCAATTCTGCATAGTAATTTTATATTTACTGTCTTGCACAAAAGTTCCTAATGAATGTTTGAATTGCAAATGTGTGTATCTTTCATCTTTGGGACTAGATGATAAACTTTTAGCAGGCATTGATCCTATTCTAATTATCCTTTTCCCCCCACTACCTAGTATTGTGCTTTGCTTTAGTTAATTATTGAATTGAATTCTACTTTGTAAATTATTACATAATAAATGTTTGTTTAATGAAAAAGTAGTATTCCTATTAGACCTAGTTTATATATATGGAGGATTTAGAGATCTAATTAAACACATTATATTTAATATGTCATCTTTTAAAAAATTCCTTAAATAGGCAAATCTCTCCTAAAGCCTGTAAGTATCCTTATTTCATGATTTCTTTTTTAACCCTAATCGTCAAAATGTAAGTTCACATCTAGTATGTAGAATGAAGAATGAAAACCTGAGATATAAAGACACAAATCAGCTTCAGGAAAAAGCATGACCCACAAATGGGAAGCCAGAGTAAGTAATAATGACGGAGGCAGGTTAAAACCAGAAGATGCAGTCAGAGCAAAAGGAC
The DNA here is from genome assembly GCF_037893015.1 of Macrotis lagotis. NCBI lineage: Eukaryota > Metazoa > Chordata > Mammalia > Peramelemorphia > Peramelidae > Macrotis > Macrotis lagotis. Next base: position 143,905,621 of record NC_133662.1, on the reverse strand, counting down.
TCAGACTCTAGATAGTGTAAGGATTAAATGAAAATTCAGAAGATAAAAGTTAATAAAGTGGAGGAGCTAGAAGAGAAGATTGAGGCCATCAGACTGTTAAGGAAGAGTTCCAGGAGCTTCCTAGCATTGTGCCACCATCATGGCTCCACCCAGGAAGTCTCCCTCCGCCTCCCCATCAGACAGTTAGAACTGTACAGAAGAGACTTGATGAATCAGTCAGGTTTTTACTGGCATCTAATTGGACTTTGGAAATGAAGGGAGAGTCAAAATTTACTACAGGGTTTTTACTGGAGAACCTGTGAGAATAGAAATCGAGAAACCCATGAAAAAAGGATAGACTACGTAGTTCCTGGGGCCCATTCTAAAGATGCTTTATTAAGTATTAGTTCCAGGGACAGGTTTTAGAAATGGTGATTTTGACCTGCAAGTGAGAGATGCAATTGGAAATAGAATACTCAACTGCCGGGATCCCAGGATCTTTATCTTGGCCCACTCTACATTTGAAATAAAACCCTAATTTTTTTTCCAAGAGTGATTTTGGTGAGGAAGACCATGTAGGGAAGGAGAAGACAAGTTGAGGGATGGAGAATAGGAGGCAAAATGGTTATAAATGATAATCTGACATTGAAGGAGAGAGCTTCAAACATGATTTAGTAATATACTCCAAATAAGTAGAGAAGGAAGAGGACCAGGCAAATGCCATTAGAATTGATGATTTAAGGGGGCATTGGTGACCTTCAAAAATAGAGGAAATCTAGCAAAGGCAGAAAATAGTTTTCACAAAGTTGAAAGTGGGGGCAGCTAGGTGGCACAGTGGATAGAGCACTGGCCTTGGAGTCAGGAGTACCTGAGTTCAAATCTGGCCTCAGACACTTAATAATTACCTAGCTGTGTGGCCTTGGGCAAGCCGCTTAACCCCATTGCCTTGAAAAAATCTTAACAAAAACAAATTGAGAGTGAATGGCAAAGAATTAGAGATACTGAATCTAAACTATTTATGTTGGAGCCATCCTGGAATAAATGACAAGTCTAAAACTAAAGATTTGAGAAAATGGCAGCTTACCTACCTGTTTAAAACTTTTCTAGGTATCTCAGTTGGTCCTCAGTTTGTACAATGTTTCATTAATTCTTTCCCTCCTGTCAGAGACTAATGGTTTTATACTTAGAATCACTCTTGAGTAACTAAAAAGAGATTTTCCCAGGGTATAATGAAATGTCCTCATATGTAGGTATGGTGATACTACTAGCAAATCCTTTGGGAACAAAGTTTCTTTATTCAGTTAAAAACAAAATCTTCAGGAGGCAGAATTATATTTGCAGCTGCAGTAACTTGTATATATTTGTCAGCCAACTTAAAGGAAAACAGGGCCAATCCTAGGCAAAATCATGGAGTCTTCAAAGTTTGTCCTAATTTCTGTTTGCTTTGTCCCCCTTTGGTAGCAACACCTCCATTATCCATTTGTCTTTTGCTCTCCTTTCTCATTTGCTTAGCAAAACATGTCATTTATGCTTGTGGATTGAATGATAGCAGAAGTCTTTCACACTAAAGTGTTAAACTTTTTATCTGTAATTAAATGGGAAAAGTGGGAAGGGGGAATAAAAAGGTGTAGAGGTGAAGGAGACCTTAAAAGAAATTTTAGCCTTTGTTTGCAGGTGGTAAGACAGCAAACCTAAACCTGATCCTGCCTTTTTGAGGTTTCTAGGTAGAGGAATTGGGGATGGTCATACTACAGATTGTTGGGAACCAGGTCAAAAGAAAGAGCCCTTTTTTCTCAGACTTTTTTCCTTTGTTCTCTGGCTTTTTCTGGGACCTGGAGTACTTCTGTTTTCAAGAAACCTGGTAGATCTATTCAGCCCAACTATTTCCTCATAAATCAGTCTCCTCCCCTACATAATCTCAGTGGTAACTTAATGTCCAGTATCCCCTTCTTTTGTCCCAAAACTCTGAGAGATACATTTGTATACATATATATTTAAACAAAGATTGACAAAGTTATCTATATACATTTGACAGTGTTATAGTTGAAATTAAATGGTTTTTTTCTTATCTTGAAATTCCAGTCAAAAAATATCCTTTACTGCAACTCATATTCTTTCATAACCTTCCTGTGCTTTTGCCATGCTTAATAGACTTGCAGCAGTGGGGCTGCTCTTTTAGTTGTTGTTGTTTTTTTTTTTTTTGCAATCTTAATGCCATCCTTAAAATGAGTAAAATTAGTAACTTTCTCTTTAGTTTGCTGGAGATGAGTGGTATGCTGGAAAATAGGAAAGTTAAAAACCACTCTTGGTTTTCTGTGGCTGTAGATTAGTCTTTTAGCACATACCTCCCAGGGTTGTTATGATAATATTAGAAAACCTTAGCATTCAATAAATGATAGAAATTATTATTACATCGGTTCTTTTCAGTTGTAAATTATAACTAATCCTCATTTCACCATTTGGATGAAGCAGTTTTATGTTCTTCAGAAAATTGTGATGTAGAAATACTAGGAAATAGTAATATTTAATGTAAGCATTTTAGCAAACTGTCCTAATTTTTTTAAATAGTAGAAACTATTGGGGGAAAACAAAACTTAAGTTTCAGATTAGTCATCTTCTAGAATGAGATATCTGTTCTAACATTAACTTCATTCAATGAAATTCATTTTTAAGACTTAATTTTCCTTAGAGTCTCAAATCTAAGTTAACTTGGCTACAGAGAATCCTAAATGGTACAGAATCTGACACAATTAACATTATTTCCAGACTACTTTGACATTTATTATTTGACTCAAAAATTTTGCCAAATCATGGAAACAGTGGTTCCACTTTGAGGCTGCTATGAATATCTTAAGTTATAAGTTGAGAATATATGGAAGTTTAATACAAGAAAATTACTTGAATGGGTGTATAAATCTATAATACAGGAAGAATTGATTTGTGGTTACAAATAGGTAACTTGAAATCTATATGACATCTGAATCTTTTTAGAAGGAAGTAGAGCTTACTTTTGAGAGTGGTGTGTAGTGTATTTTGTCTGTAACAGTGCAGTGTAATATATAGCTTCAGGATATAATTTTTTTTTTTGCAAGGCAAATGGGGTTAAGTGGCTTGCCCAAGGCCACACAGCTAGGTAATTATTAAGCGTCTGAGACCGGATTTGAACCCAAGTACTCCTGACTCCAGGGCTGGTGCTTTATCCACTATGCCACCTAGCCACCCCAGGACATAATTTTCTAGTGAATGATTGTCATCAGTGATATTCTTTCATGATAAGATCCATGTGATGAAATGATTGAATGTGTAACAATTTTTAATTTATTTCTGTAGAAGGATTTACAGTGGAATGTTGTCAGAACAGTGCCTTGGAATCAGTACCTGCTGTACTTTAAAAACTGTTTTATTGTGACATTTGTTTTGGAATGATTGTCTAAAATATCAGAAGATTGTTGTAATTTATAATCTCTGTCATACTTGTCATATGCATAACATTTCTGCCATGTGCTGTACAAACTTTTATTAAAGAATGTTTAGAGGAGAAATAAGTATAAATAAAAACATGAATAAAAAGCACAACTTTATACTTTAAAAAATTTCAACACTGCCTTTGTGGAGGTTTTAATTCCTCTTAGAGTAAGTTTTTGAGAGGGACCATATCTTAGTCATCTTAGGTGGTCTTTCTAGCATTTGCATAATACCTTGCACTGTGACATTCAATGTTGATTGAATATTTTTTGGGGTCATTTGTTTAAAGTGTGACTTGAATTTCTGGAAAGACTGCTTAGACTTTGTATGCAATGGCACAGGATCATAGATTTAGAATTAGAAAGGACTTCAGTAGTCAACAATAAGGAGAAATTTAGATATAGACTTAAATATTTCATTAAAAGGGAGGTCATGAGGCAACTAGGTGATGCATGGATAGAGCATGGGCCCTGAAGTCAGAAGGACCTGAGTTCAAATGTGGCATCAGACGCTTAATAATTGCCTAGCAGTGTGACTTTGGGCAAGTCACTTAACCCCATTGCCTTAAATAAATAAAAATTAAAAAAAATAAAAGGGAGGTCATGAAAGGGGACCTTTTTATAACTTGTGATTTTATTACCTATATAATAAAATGTAAAGGGCATGGTTCTATTTTATAGCAGACCATTGTGTTCAGTCAAGATTAACAGGTTTTTTTGTTTTCTTTTAACATTTTGTTCAGAAGAATGAAATGAAGGCCAAGTGTCCAGCTTTATCCTCTCACTACACTTTGGAATTCTGAAAATAATGCTACTTTTTCTCATTAACATAATTGTAAACATTTAAAATTTTATTGATACCAGCCCCTTCATTCCAAGAAAGAGATTGAAATGAAACTTGTAAATTGATAAAATGGCAAGATTAGATACCGGCTCATCTTGTGCCTAAATCATTGTCCTTTAGCTGACTTTAAAGTTTCATTTCTTGGAAACTGATTCCATCATTCACAACCATACATTTTCATTGTAAAAGCATTAATTTTATAAAAGTGATTTTTTTGTAGGGAGAACCAGTTCTTCCCTGCTGTTTGATTCTGGGTTCATAATTTTTTAGTCAACAGTCAATAAACTTGGTGTCTGATCAGGATAAATGTGCTAATGGTATACCTCTATGTAGTACCTAATTAACAGTGTCATAATTTGAAAAAAAAAATTTGAAAACCAATTTTCTCATGTGTGTATAGTTAGACTAAGCCTTGAGTAAATATGGATCTTATTTAGGAAGTTTTTATAGTATTTCAAGACTTAATACAGCAATATAAAGCTATATATCTAAAAGAGCAGTTGGTAGACATTACATTTATAAAGAATGTTTTGATTTGGACCCTGGCAAACACCTTTGTCAAATGTATATCCTTGTTTTATGTGTCATTTGATTATATTCATCTGGTGCTCACTGAACAAAATTATCTCTGTTGTTATTCTTCCTCTGTCTTTTTTTTTTTTTTTCCGGGGAAGAAATTGGGGTTAAATGACTTGCCTAGGATCACACAGCTAGTGATCATCAAGTGTCTAAGGTCAGATTTGAACTCCGGTTCTCTTAATTCCCAGGTCAGTACTCTATCCACTCTACCACCTAGCTGCCCCTGTTATTATATCTTTCCAGGAATTTGGTGTGATAGGAAATATCTTTATTGGTCAAGAGACATAGGTTACTTTTCTCTATCCAACCAAATGCTTTTTTTATAGTCAACAAGCAAGCATAGGAGGACTAAGGTGAACTTTTAGGCACATACAAATCTGTCATGCCACCAGAGAAAAATAGACTCATGTTTCTTGTGATAGGCCTACTGCAAATTGGTCTGGCAATGAAGAACATTATTATAGTGAAAGAACTGACCCATAGAAAACATTATAAAATAGATGGTGTATCAAGGACAGTTTTGATGTAGCATCTGTGGGAAATGTTGTCATACTAAAATTGGATTGTTTTTCTCTTGAAAGAGCCAGCTATTAGATTTGCTATTTGAAAGCTTTGTTTTCCTCATTTTGTTTTCATTTAATGATAATTAGTTATACATAAAAATGATCAAAATTCTTTCCTTAGTAAGATTGTCTCTTAAAATTGGGAATTGCTTTTTTCTTGTATAAGGTTTCATGATGAGAAAGCTTGAATTCTCCTTTTTTATTGATATATTGATTGATATTCTAATTGATATTACTTATTGATATATATATATTATTGATATATCTGTTTTTACTTGAAACAGATCTGCCCAAGTTTTGGTTCATCAAATTTATCTTTGAACTTCCTCAGGACAAGGAACAGATGAATGTATATTTCCAGTAGTTGTGTTTTAGTTGGTGAATAGGTGGGTCACAGAAATTTTTTTTTAACATTCATTCTGAAATACATCTGAAATATCACTCCACTTTAAGGTGTTGAGTAGTACTTGTGTTCTTTTATTGTCTTACACAGGCATCTGGTTATCACTCATTGGCAGATGGTTCGAGTAGAGAGAGGGAAAGATGTTCATTTCTTAGAAAAGAGAGGCCAACAAAGACTAGTGTGGCAATCTATAATAGTTTTTGAAGTAATATTTCCCAATAGAGTTATCATACATTTATAAAGATAAAAAAATCTTTTAAGAAAATAAGCCTTTTCCTAACTTTTTGCTCTTTATTCCTAAACTATAATAAATGACCATTTTCTGCTTAAAGAAAAAAAGTATTATTGCTCAGTGCTTATATATTAAACCATTTACTTATAACCATTGATATTCTAAATATTACTGTTAGAGATAATTCAAGTATATAATGTTGGACCAAGAATGACTGAATGAAATTCTGAGATCATTTATCTATGTTGAATGTTGCCCATAACAGTAAATTTGAAAAGTAGAATTCTTCATATTATTTTTTATAAAGTCTTATGCCTTGATTGTGTGCATAGTCAAAAAATAAACAGTATAAGTTGAGGATTATATGCCTATCTAATGAATTTTCTAGTTGCTCTTTTGTATTGATTATTAGTAACAAATAATCCTTTGATCTGAAACTATATACATACGTGTGTGTGTGTGTGTGTGTGTGTGTGTGTGTGTATAGTTTATCTGGTTAAAGATGAAGTTTCTGCCATGCTGTGGTCTCTTTTTCTTTTTTTATTCTAAGAAACTCTAACCTTAGGCTTCTTTGAGGTAAATCAAAGCATTGAATTTTATCAAGTGATAGAATTTGAATCTGTCCATAGACATTAGTTATGTATCTTCCATCACTGTAACCTAATCTCAGATCTGAGCCATAGTTTGCTCATATATAAAATGGAATTAATGACACTTTAATCCCTGCTTCACCAGACCATTGTAGAAAAAAAAATGAGAAAACTATGTGATTTGTCTTGTATTTATTATGTAAATGTTAGCTATTATTATGGAAATTATGGGAAAAGGCAAATAAACTCAGACACCATCCTTGTTTTTCCTTTGGAAAATGAATATAGTCTTAGTAAGTTGAAAATGATCAATTTCAATAATTTAAATTTACTGTTATGGTTTCAGTGAGTTTCTTTAGAGAAGTGAATATCAAGATACATTTTTGTATAGTTATATTCTCAATAGTCAGCACAGATTCTGAATCAGAGAAGCATTAAGACATTATACCGCTAAATGAAGAGAGAAAAAATAGTTTCACTAAAAAAAGTAGTAGTACTAAATTGGGGAAGCGTGGACCTGTGCTTTCATTGATGTAAAGAATTCTCTCTCTCTCTCTCTCTCTCTCTCTCTCTCTCTCTCTCTCTCTCTCTCTCTCTCTCTCTCATATACTGTATAATGCTTAGTGAAAATTGGGGGGGGTGAGACACCTTAGGGACAGAAGACACAAATGTACAAATGTCACAAAATTGGTAAATGTCAGAGGCAACTTTAACCAAGTCTTTCTGACTGTTCTCTCTCTAAAAGGTCTTAATGCTTCTAATAGTAATATTAAAATAGTGGAATATCATAGTCAGAATATACTTCATGAAATCATCTAACTTTAGCCCTTTAATGGTTAAGACATGAGAAAACTAATGTCCAGAAAAGTTACAATTTGTCCATCCAAAATCATATTGATAGTCAATGATAGAACTAACTCTTATCTGTTAGGTCTCTTAAGTTCCCAGGTCATTATTCATAAATCCAATTATGTATGTATGTGTGTGCGCATACATACATTCACACACACACACACACAGACCCACATTTTCACCTAAAATTCTTTAAGTTTTCTTAGACCATGGCCCTTCTCTTCTTATGTTTCATTTTTCTTAAACTTATTCATCATTCAGTCATCCCTCCTTATAAAGTACTACTTGCTGTTGCTTGTCCCTCAACTCGTTTCCTCTATCTTTCTTCTCTTTAAAGCTAAACTTGAAAAAGCATTTGTGCTTACTCACTGTGCCACTTCCTCACCTCCCACTCACTTGTCAGCCCTTTATTATCTGACTTCCAGACTTCAGCACCTAACTTAAAATGTTCTTGCCAAGGTTACCAGTGATTTCTAAAGCATTTGACATTGTCAGTTTTGATATTTCCCTTCACTGGGAAGTCCTCTTACTCTCTGGGTTTTCATATTTCTTCCTCCTGATTCTCCTTTGGTCTTTACTCACCTTTATGGTGTTTCTCTGAGTCAGTTATTTTCCATGGATTCATATCTCTTTGTAAACAGAATGTGTGTATTTCATTTTTGAATATATTATGTTTGTATATCTCTGTCCAGCACTAAGCTATCTCCTAATCTCAAGTCCTTGCTTCACTAACTGCCCACTGAACAGCTCTATTTGGAAGTCCTATGGGTATCTCAAACTCATTATGTCCAAAATGGAACTCATTATCTTTTGCCTTAAACACATTCATCTTCTTAACTTGCCTATTTCTGTCAAAGGCACCACTGTCCTTCCAATCATTCAGGTATGCAACTTCAGTTATCCTGAAGATTATTCATGTTCTTTTAATTTCCCCAGAATCAGGCACTAAATCTTAATTCTACCTCCATAACTTCTCTCGTGTTTGTCCAATTTTCTCTTCTCATTAACCATCTCCTTGACTATTATGTAGCCTCAGTAATTGGTCCATCTGCTTTTAGTCTCTCACCTCAACAAATTGATAGTCACAAAATTGCAATAAATTTAAACATGCCACACTCTTGCTCAGGAAGCTTCTCTGGCTTCTGAACATCTTAAGAATAAATATAAATGTTCTTTTTTTTAAAACCATTTGTCCTCTATATAATCTTACCTCCTGTTTTGTATTTTCCTGTTAATCGACACACTACTTTCTGGACTAGCTAAATGGGTCTACTTAGTGTGTATCCCATGTATATCTTCTTCCTTTTTGACTTTGCATATTCTGTCTACTATCCCTCTCATTACTTGGAAATAATTGCTCACTCATTATTTAACTGGAATACCCAGCAATTTTAAAAGCTCAGTTCTCAGATGCCACCTTTTATATGAGGTTACTAATCCTTCCATTTCTTAATTTACTTTCTCCCAACCCCTCCCCCCACTATTTCTTTCTCTTCACTTTGTGTATACTTAATTTTATACATGTAGTATTCTTCCCACTAGGAAGAAGGGAAGAGATTATTTAGTTTTTAACTTTGTATATCCCATGCCTAATTAATTCCTTGTAAACAATCACTTAATAATTGCCTATTAAACTGAATCTAATATTTGAAGATGAGATAGAAGATGGCTATATGTTTGTCCCTACAGTACACTTTTTACACCAGCTTTATGGTAGCAGTTTTTGTTAGTTCTACCTATCTTTTCTGTTTTGAAACTTTGCTCGCTCTCTCTCTCTCTCTCCATATCTACACACACACACACACACACACACACACACTCTGTAGCCTAAAATTCTTTTGAGAAAGTCATCCCAAAAGGAATGGGGAAAGTTTCAAAAAAAAAAAGAAATTATGAGAATGTAAAAATAAACAATTCTGATGGTGAATAAATGGAGTTTATTAAAGAAAAACATTGTAGATGCACAGCAAACTTACTGACCAACTTAGATTTTGAAAATGTAAAAGATAGGGAAGCAAAGATAAGGTTAGGTATTGAAGATAAATATGAACATGTAGCAGTCCTATAAAAAAAATGTATCAGGAATCCTAAAGCTCAAAATAAGTTTAGGTTAGCAAGGAATGCTAAGGACAACAGAAAAGGCTAAGCTTTTAAAGCAGTTAATAAAAAAAGAGAACAGGACTACTTCTTGGAGTGTAAGGGATGAAAACAGACACAGAGAAGATAGCTATTCAGCTCTTGGTTTGCGTCTGTGTTTTTCTGACAGAGGGATAATTTTGAGGCTACAAAGGATAGACTAAAAACGGCTAATGGGGAATTGAAACTTGGAATGAATAGGGAGATAGACTCCTACCCAGGCTTAGATGAGTTCATCCCACAGTACTGAAAGAACTGGCAGATGTGGTTGTTGAACCATTGTCAGTTATCTTTGAAAGAATGTAGAAACTGAGAGAGGTATTTATTAGAGGCTTAGAAAATAGCAAATATTTTTGCATATTTAAAAACCAAGAAGAGTATCTGTAAGCTATTGGGACAGTAAGTTTGACTTCAAGTCCTCGTAGAACATATTCTCCTTTAGATTAGGGGTTATTTTACGTTCGTATTTGTATCCCCAAAACCTAATTACATATTAACGCCTAACACATACATTCAAAGCGCTTATTGATTGATCATTCAGTCAGTATACATTAACAACTTACTCTGTGTCGGGCACTGTGTTGGGCACTGTGTTGAGCACTAGAGATATAAATATTAAAAAAAAATCTTTGGGGACTGCTAGGTGGTGCAGTGGATAAAGCACTGGCCCTGGAGTCAGGAACACCTGGGTTCAAATCCGGTCTCAGACACTTAATAATTACCTACCTGTGTGGTCTTGGGCAAGCCACTTAACCCCATTTGCCTTGCAAAACCCTACAAAAACAAACAAAAAAAACCTTTTCCCTCATTGAGTTTATATTTATTAGGAGAAGTCAACACACAAAAAGAACTTGAAAGGGGGTACCTGGTTTAGGAGCATGGTCAAGATCAGAAGAGAGTAACCTACAGTCTAGTAGGAGATGAAGATATAGCTGGTCTCGACCACCTCCTTAAATGGTAGCTTTGGGAAGAACTTCATTATAGAACCCTTCATTCATAGGGTACTAATGATATGTGAATATGAAGACTGAAGATAATGAAATTTCTATTGATAAGGTTGTTTTGTTTGTATTTTTTGAAGGGAATGGGGAGGAAATGATGAAGCTTAAGGAGGTCAGTGATAATTATTATATCAGTGATTAGTGACTAAGTTAATGTTCTTTAGTGTTAGTGTTATTTAGAATGGCAATATTGAGATTCACTGATGGACATAATTATCTTCCAAATCATCAAAAGTATCTCAAAGTAATCCTTTAAATAATGTTCCTTTAAATCTTGACTATTGTTTCCTGTGACAGTAATAGGCTTGTTCAACTCCTCCTTCCCCCCCTCACCCTCAGTCTTCCTTAAAACTGCCAAGAAAAAATCATGCCCCCCCCCCCCATACCCTTTCAAAAACCTTTGGTAGTTTTCATGTCCTGTAAGAAGATGAAATAAAAAATAGTAACCTAGTATAGTTAACTTAGCCATAATTAGCTTCCCCTACCTTGACAGCACTAGAGGGCTAAATTATTTTTATTTTATCCTTTCGATTTGAAAATATTTCTGCCTGATGCATATTCATTTTTTCTGACAGTCTTTAGTGGCAGTATCCTAAGATATTGGGTGATGAAGTAAAAGTCCATGAGTTCATATTTTGAGTGTTGCTGAAAAGTTCACACTGATGAAAAATAATTGATAATTTTGTTATAAATAAGAATGCAACCCAGGAAGCAGCTGTTTTCAGTCTTTGATTAAAAGTTTTTGTACAAGAGTAACCATATTATGGTACCCTATGAGTTATGATGCTGTATTCTGTACTTTAATTCCAGGGACTTATCACAAAGGAATTGGGCTTATTTGAGGGATTATCTGTGATGAGATGTCAAAACACTCCATTTGGTACTATAGCAGTAGTTCCAAAGCAATTTTTTAATTATCCTCATCACCAGCGTGAAATAGTATTTATTGAATATATGTAGGTAAAAATACTGTATCAGAAACTGAAACAAGTCCATTCAGTTTCAAAGCATTAAACAGTCTAAACTGTAACTGGAAGCCAAAATTAAGCCAAATATCAGAATATATATATTTTGAGCTCTAGGTCATGAAGTCAGGAAGGCCGGAGTTCAAATCCACCTTATCTATCTTGTCTAATTTTAACTCTCCTCTTCCTTTTTGCATGCCTTCTTCCCAGTCAGCCCAATCTAGTCCCTTCATTTTCTTGCCTCCATGCATTCAGGATAATTGTCTTTCTTGCCAGAAAATTGTATTCTCTAACCTTTTGTGACTACTGAAATCTTTTGCTTTCATCGAAGTTCCATGTTAGTGCTCCCTTCTCCATGTGAAAAGTCTTTATCTTCATCTTAAGTCCATCTGTCAGAAGGTTCAGTAGAATGTTTTTATCATCATTTCTCTGGAATTTTGGTTGGTCATGAGTTAAGAGTTCTCAAGGCTTTTGAAGTTGCTTGTCTCTACAGTGTAATGGTATAAATTGTTCTTCTAGCCCTACTCCCTTCATTCTGTACTAATTCATGTAAGTCTTAGCAGGTTTTTAGTAAGCATCCTTTTTACCATTTCATATCACACAATAGCCTTTACTTTCATCTACCATAGTTTGTGCAGCCATTTGGTATTATAAAATAGTAGATGGGTTCTACTACACACACACACACACACACACACACACACAATAATAATAATAATAATAAAAATAAAAATAGTAGATAAGAGTGCTGGGCTTGAAGTCAGAAAGGCCTAAGTTCATAAATGACCTTAGACACTTGGTAGCCATGTGACTCTGGGCAAGTCACATTCCTCAAATACAAAGTGGGATTAATAATACCACCTGCCTCCAAAAAGTTTTGTAAAGATCAAATGAGATAATATTTGTAAAGCACTTTGCAAACCTATCCATTTGTTTTTGTTGTTTTTCTCCCTACATATTGGTCCAGTTCCTCCTTTTTTATCTCTTTGGAGGGATAGACCACTCACTGGTTCAAAGGATATGCACAGTTTAGTGTTATTTGGAACCTCATTCCAAATTGGTTTCCAGAATGATTGGACCAGTTTATTAATGCACCATCAGTGCATTAATATAATTATTTTCCTTATAAGTCCTTGAGCATTTTTCATTTTTTCCCTTTTGATCAACTTTTGAATGTATAATAAAACCTCAAAGAGTTGCTTTAATTTGTATTTCTCTGTTAGTATTTATGAAGGATTTTTCCAGATGGTTATCGATAGTTTATATTTCTTACTTTGAAAATTGCCTGTTCAGGGAGCGGCTAGGTGGTGTAGTGGATAGAGCACCGGCCCTGGAGTCAGGAGTACCTGGGTTCAAATCTGGCCTCAGACATTTAATAATTGCCTAGCTGTGTGGCCTTGGGCAAGTCACTTAACCTTATTGCCTAGCAAAAACCTAAAAAAAAAAGAAAATTGCTTTTTTCATGTTCTTTGGCCAATACAAACTGCCAGTAACAGGCAGAGAAGGGCAAGACTCTTGTTGGAGGTGGCAGCACCAGACCACCATCAATTCTTCTTCCACCTCAGCACTCATAGGCATCATTCAGGAAATAACTCCTGTGGAGGAGGGGCCAGCTATCCCCTCCAGCTGACACTGGATGGTGCGGGATACCCTGAGGGAGAGACGAGGCAGCAAATGCCAAGCAGCTTAACTACTGCTACCACTTTGATCACCATCTTCTCTGAGATCTTGATGAAAAATAACTCAGGACCCTGAATCCAAGAGATTTGGGAGTGACAATGGCCCTTGGACCACCAGATCTGCTTCCAGCCCAGCCCCTGCAGCCATAATTGAAGGGGAGGGATCATTGTGGAGAAGAGTTCCTCCTCATCACTGGTAACAATGTTTGACCATCTGCCACCAAGAGATAGCTAGGCATAAGGGAGTGGCAACATCCTGAGATTTCTATTCCTATTTCCAGCTCAGCCTTTGAAGCAGTTATCTTCAAAAACAACTCCTATGGAGAAGGGGCCAGTCATTCTGCCAACTTTCAGTCCATTGCCCCCTCTCTCCCCTAGGCAGAGAAACCAGACTACCAAAACTACAAGGGACCTGCAGCATATGTGATGTACAAGTCACACTACTACTACTACTACTACTACTACTACTACTACTACTACTACTACTACTACTACTACTACTACTACTACTACTACTACATTAACTTCCAAATCCCCTTGATCCCCAGTGGACATAACTCAGGACCCTGAATCCCAAGAACCTTTGGAATAACAATGCTTTCAACGTACAGCCATCATCCTGACAAGCAACCCCCATGGTGATGCATCTGTTCCTGCAGGTGTTATAGCTAAAGATAAGGAAAGAAAATTCTTATCTCTGTTAAATAGTTCAACATCAGAAATAATTATTTTTATCACCGGAAATGAACCCCAAGGATCATGGGACCCTTCCACCTGATTTGCACCTGAAACCTTCCATATTTTGCTGCCCCCATGAAAATGTGAGCTCCTTGAGAGGTGGCACCAGGAATGGTTTTACTATTCTCTTTGGATCCCTAACACTTAGCAGAGTACTTTGGACATTCGGCTGTTAATCTTGCTTATATAGTTTGGAAATGAAACCTTTATTAGAGGAACTCACTGCATATGTTGTTCCCCCTCAGTTACCTGCTTTCCTTTTAATTTTTAGCTGCATTGGCCTTGTTCAAAAGCTTTAATTTTATATATCCAAAATTAGTGTTTTGTCTTCTATGATCTTCTCTACTCTGTTTAGTCATGAATTTTTCCTCTATCCATAGATATGAAGCTATTTTTTTCCTTGCTCTTAATTTGTTTATGATGTTACCCATTATGTTTCAAGGCATGTACCCATTTGGAGCTTATCTTGGCAAACATTGTAAGATGTTGACCTTTACCTCATTTCCATCAGGCTGCTTTCCCAGATTGTTTTCTCAGAAATTTGTGTCATAGTGAGTTCTTATCCCAGTAGCTGGAATCTTTGGATTTAATCAAACACTAGGCAACTGTGCTCATTTGCTTCTTCTGTATATTGTGTACCTACCTTATTCTACCTCTACCTACCTTTTTTTTTTTTAAATTTAAGGCAGTGGGGTTAAGTGACTTGCCCAAAGTCACACAGCTAGGTGATTATTAAGTGTCTGAGGCCGGATTTGAACTCAGGTCCTCCTGATGCCTGCCTACCTATTTCTCAACCAGCAACAAATCATTTTGTAGTGTAGTTTGAAATCTGATGCTTCTGGGCCTTCTGCCTTCTTTTTTTTTTTCATTTTTCCCTTGAATTACCTCATCTAGTTCTTTCAGATGAATTTTGTTTTCTTTTGTTTTTTCATCTGTCTTGATAAAGTAATCCTTTGGTAATTTGATGGTAGGACACTGAATAAGTAAATTTAGATAGTATTGTTTTATTATGTGATTGCATCATTGTGGGAAAAGTCTAGTGTGTGAACTGTAAACTCCCCAAAGTAGATTAATAATACGTTTGTATTTTAAAATATTAAAGGGGGGGCAGTGAAGGTGGCACAGTGGATAGAGCACCAGCCCTGGAGTCAGGAGTACCTGAGTTCAAATGTGGCCTCAGACACTTAATAATCGCCTAGTTGTGTGACCTTGGGCAAGTCACTTAACCCCATTGCCTTAAATAAATAAAAAAAAATTTAAATAGCTAAAATATTAAGGGAGTTGCCGAGGGCTATTGAGCAGTTAAATGACTTTTCTCTGGTTACACAGCCAGTATGTCTGAAAAAGTAAGAAAGAATTCAAGGATGGATCTTCCTTGTCCTCTTTCTTGTTATAACATTTTTGTGAGCCTCTTCTGCACTTTACAGCAATTTTGTGAATCCATTCACCCCTTTTTTGTTTCGCTTTTCCCATATCAATGCTCAAAGGTCAGATGACCTCTAGCTATCTAAGTATGCCTACATGACCACCTTTTTTCCATTCTTCCATCTTTCTTGCTATTTCTTTCACTCCACCAACCTAGACATCCTCTTAAAGAGGAGTCTTTTTAAACATAGGAAAGCCTGGAATTAGAGAAAGACGTTTATAACCCACTCTAATTCATTTTGAGATTTTGTTGAAATATATGCTCTATTAGCCAAATCTTCTATAGTCCACAGAATCTTTTGATGAACCTTGGAACAGTGTTTAATAAATGTTTCCTGAATTTGATTTTGAAATTCAAACTGACAAAAATAAAGATAATATATTGATTTGGAGAACATTGGTTCCCAAGTTCTACTTCAAACTTAAGATTACCTAGAATCTCAGAGATTCCCCCCCCCAAAAGAAAAAATCAGAGGCAGATGAGTAATATACATCCTGAACATATGTGGAATACAGCCTGATCTATAATTTTTCTCTTTGTAACTCAAACCTAAGGTACTGCTATTAATAAGTCCATAGTTGCTACTCTCACTGAATGGAACTGTCTGTTATGAAGATAATTTCTTTTCAATTGATCGTAATTTGTGAAGAGAAGAAAATGCATTCTCTAGTTTTTTTGATTTGTTTATGCAGAAATCTTGGGTGCCAGATTCAATAGCAACTATCTATATGGAATTTGTTGAGCTCTAACCAAACTTTTATAAGAACATTTGATAAAATTCAGAGAAAATAAGCCCAGTAGCATAGCGATTTGCCTCAGGTGTACTTGAAGACCTGACTAAATTTCTAATAAGATTTTAGCTGAAAGAAAAATATAAAAATAAAAGGAAGACTTTACATCTGTTTTTCTGTACTAACATCATCAGTGCTACTGAATTCTTGCAATGCATTTTATTTTGCTTATGGTTATATTTAAATAGAAACTTAATTGTTAATCTTTTTTCCATGATTAGGTAAAAAGCATTAACTATTAATATACTTTATTTTTCATAATTGTTATAAAATTTTTAGTAAATCTTAATTTTATTTGAATACAAGATGAGCTAAGAAAGTTTGATGCATTTTCTACCTGGCACTTAATTTTTTTTTTTAAAGGGGCATCATTCTGTATAGAAAGTTTGGAAACAATTCCTCTAAGGAGTTTCTTCTCAATTTCAGCTAACTCCATAAGAGATACAGAAAAATGAAGGACTCAATTATTTTCTTTTTAAAAAAATTACATTAATTTTGTTCAGTTAATAAGCATGTATTTTTGTATTTGTCCCCATAACAAATACGTTTGTACGTGCGTGTGTGTGTGTGTGTGTGTGTGTGTGTGTGTGTGTGTGTGTTCCATATAAAAAAACTCATAACAAGTAGATAGTGAGACAAAACAAGTTCCTACATTGGTCACTTGCAAAAAACTGTCTCATTCAGTATCTGTCAGGCAATGAGTAGCATATTTCATTTTCAGTTCTTCATTATCCACGTCTTTTGTAAAAATTATTGCAATGTTGCTGATATTTATTTACTTTTTCAATAAAAACATAAATGTTTATTTCTTTGGAGGAAAGTCAAATGTGCCAAGCTTATCTGTTAGTTCTGATCCCCCCCTTTGTCTTTCATAAAAAAAATGAAAAAGTGAAACATAATTATCAAACCACAAAACATTCTTCAAAAAACTATATACAATATTGTAGTTTAAAGTAAATTTACATAATGGGGGAAGGAAGTATAGTCTTACTTACTTTTCATTTTCCAAGATTATTTTCAAAGAAGAAAAGAAATATTGTCTTCTAATAAATGAGCTACATAAGACTACATTTTTGCTTTGTTCTCTCTTTCAGGATGTGAGAGCTTCATGGTGCACTGGTGGGGAAGCTGAGTTTGTAAACTACCCCAATGGATGCAGATAGTGATGTTGCATTGGACATTTTAATTACAAACGTAGTCTGTGTTTTTAGAACCAGATGCCATTTGAACTTAAGGAAGATTGCTTTAGAGGGAGCAAATGTAATTTACAAGCGTGATGTTGGAGTAAGTAAAATTTAAAATGTGAATCACCTAATTTAAATTAAAAAAATTTTGAGAGTTGAGTTGAGACATATACTATTTACAGTCTTGTCAGATAATTCATTGACCTCACAATTTGTTCTGTCAAATTTTACTTGTCTCTAAGAGAGTACTTCATAATTATTTTAAAAGTATTTTTGAATAAGCAATTCTAATTTTCAATGTGTTATGTTTGTAAACCCCTAAGTTATTTGGAAAATTTGATTTCTGTTGAAATCTGTTGAAAGTTTGCTTAGATAACAATTCACATTTAAATCTCGGACTTTGTCAAAAAATTTAAAGTAAAGTGGGGGAAAGGAATTGATAATTTGCATATAAGTTTTGGAATAAATCTATGACACTTTTAGTGAAATTCTTAGGGAAATTTCATCAGATTATGACTGTCCTAGACAAATTAATTGGAATGAATTCATAGTACAAGATTTATAACACTAAAATAAATGAAATATAGATAATTTTTATAAAAATTTTTATTCAGGGTCATCTTCCTTTTGGCTTGAAATAGGGTATTTTCTTTTTTGTTGCCTGGTTTCATATTGACATTGATATAGTTTCTAAACATATTTAGAAAGACATGAATAGACACTTATTGTTTAAAGCTGCAATTTGTTACTCTCTACAGATATTAAAAGTGCTTTTTTCTATTTTCTTCTAACTTAAAAAATTACTTTTGGATATTAACATTTACTATCTTTAATTTTTTTTTGTAGAAAGTGTTAATGAAACTTAGAAAACCTAGAATTACTGCTACAATTTGGTCCTCAGGAAAAATTATTTGCACAGGAGCCACAAGGTAAGTGATGCCTAGATTTTTTCCCTAATAAAAAGAATAACTTAATAAATTTTTTTTTGTCCATACTTGTAATTTCATTAGCGTAAGGAATTCCATGGCTTGAGGAATCCTCCATTTACAAGGCGAATTGGCATGTGATTTATAACTTAGTCTTAGTTGTCTGGGACACTGAGTAGTTGTATGATTTGCCCCAAAGGTTATATAACCAGTATGTGTCTGGGCAGTATTTTAATGCCATTCTTTCATACTCCAAGACTGACATTCTGCCACTGTACTCTGCTGTCTTTCTGTATATTGGAATATCAAATATATTATAAAACATTGTCAGATAAGTGAAGAGAAGCTTCTTTAGTTTACAACTTAGTTCCTATATAACTAATTTTTTTGATTTCTGTCCTCTTAAACCTTAGTGAAGAAGAAGCTAAATTTGGTGCCAGGCGATTAGCCCGAAGTCTACAGAAACTTGGTTTTCAGGTAATTAAAAACTATAATGTGAAAATATTAGGGATATGCATTTTGAACTCAAGATCAGTTCATCAACTTGCCTCATTCCAGGTACCCTCCTTCCTGAGTGCTAGGAATACAAAAAAAAAAAAAAAAAAAAACCATGAAACAGCACATTCCCTCAAGTAGCATATAGAAGTAAATACAAAGGAGATTGCAAAATCAATGCAAGGTCATTTGTGGGGATAGAGGGGACAGCACTAGCAAATAGAGGTAAAGGGTGAGGTCATGTGATGGATGATGGAGGTTTCACAGCGGAAAGAGATCACTTCCTTTGTTTCAGATATCCTCAGTACTGGTTAGATACAGGATATCTAACATACATTTAATGCATGCCTGAGCAGTTGAATAGCAAGAAGGATGACTTGTCTGGACCAGAGAATGTAATTGAAATAAATAATCTTCAGAAAAATTCCCAATTTGTGGGGGGGGGGGGCGGGGTTGTGCTTGGAGATAAGTACGAGACATGGTAGTTTATTGAACTGTCCCTCAGTATGGTGGCAAAATAATTGGTGTGCATTTTGACGTTTCAACATGTTCTCCTCTAACAAAATTTTAAAAATTCATTCAGTATTTCTTAAGTCTAGCCTAGAGGAAAAGGTGAATTTATGGAGGAATAGTAGGAGTCCTTTATTTATACATTTTCTAGCCCCATTTTCACCAGTCATTTCTCTCTTTTTGGGGGATGAAAACCCTTGATGTGTTTTCCTTGATGAGTTAGAACCACTAATGCTTTTTCTAGAGTAGAGAAGATTTATTTTATCATTTGTCTCTTTTTTCCTTTAACTTCAGTTACCAAATAGCTATGGAACTAGGAGGCTGAACTTTCAGAAGAAAGGTGAACTAGCTCTTGCTCTCTCTTCTTGAGCCCTTGTGTTCCTGGACTAAAATACTGAAATTTTTATGAGTTTCTTTATTCTTAAATAAAATAAGTATTTTTTTTTTCCCCAATGGGAAAACTAAGCCCTGGTCTTAATAACATTCGCTTAATATCACTAAATTATCTCACAGGTGGTATAGCAGGTAGAATTAGGATACATAAAGTGTCTTTTCATCCGAACTTGTGACATTTAATATTGATCACAGTGATGAGCATTTTATGTAAAAGACATTTGTTTATACCTAGTGTAGGTTCATTTAGTATACCAAAATGATTCCTTCTATTTAGCTTAGAGGACCACTTATGTTGTTTGGCCCAAGCTTTCAGGGTAATTTACAATAATGTCCCAGCTGTGATTTCATTTATATATCCTACTCATAGTTGTCATCCTAGTCCCATATTTTCCTAAGTTATATGACTGTGATTTAATCCATCCAGATGGTGTAATTATCTGGTCATCAGGAGAGCAGGACTTCTAGTCCAGATTCTCCATCGCCAGGGCCAACACTTTCACAGAGCATACTGCTATACTAAATCTTCACTGTTAACTTCTTTGTTCATGTGCTTGACAAACCAAGTTAAAAAAAAAACATTGATATTTCAGAGATTCTTGAAAAAATGCCATAGGATAACTAGATATTCTTGTTTTTTTTCAGAATAATTATTTGACTCTGTTTTTCTCTTCCTAAAGGTAATATTTACAGATTTTAAAGTCGTTAATGTTTTGGCAGTGTGTAACATGCCCTTTGAAATAAGATTGCCAGAATTCACAAAGAACAATAGGCCTCATGCCAGGTAAGTCTTAAAAGAATGAAACCAGCTTTTTATATTTGAAATCACTTGGTGGAAAGCTTTAAATTTGTGTATTATATTAATAACAGCATCTTTTTTTTTGACAGTTATGAACCCGAACTTCATCCTGCAGTATGTTATCGCATAAAAGCTCTACGAGCTACATTACAGATTTTTTCAACAGGAAGTATCACAGTAACAGGTACTAATATTTAGTTTCTTTAAATTATATCAAAAGTGACTAAATTTGATAGGATTTTTGCATATAAACATAGAGTAATCAATATCTCAAAACTTTTAATATTCAAGGTGGTGATTTTATATTAATTTGAATTGTTAGAAGAGCGGTACTCACAGTTTACAGGGCACCCCAGATTTTTTGAATGCAGTGGTAGAAATGTTACTTGAGGAAACAAGATATAATTGATAAACTTCCTGTAATAACTTACTATATCAGCTCTTATAAGTTTTAGTTAGGCAATTGAAGGCAATTTATGATTTTTAAAAGTGATATTTGATATTATAATAGCATTGTGTGTGTGTGTGTGTGTGTGTGTGTGTGTGTGTGTGTGTGTGTGTGTGTGTAAGCCAGGCGTAATAATGAGCAAAATTTTAATATATAAGCTTGCCTTAAGTATTTTCATTAGTTTTTCCCCCTTTTATGTTGCTTGTCTATAAGAACATCTTCTATATTTTATTTCTACTAATTTTTGCTAAGAAAGGTGACTGGTACTAACTTAATAAGGTTTAATGTATGATCTCCTCTTTCTGAGCCTAAATCTCCTTCCTCATGAGGATGAATTTGACTTCTTGCCTCTTCTGACCATGCCTACTTCCAGGACTCTTGAATTTGATATCATTTTCCCTACAACAAGTACATGGACTTCTAGATAGGTTTCTAATTGGTATCTTCTTTTACTTTACACTTATATCTTGAGATTAAAAAAATACATTTGATATTCTTCTTTATTTTTAGCCCAATTTAGTTTTTCTTTTGCCAGAAAAGATGTTTGACATTTGACATGTAGCTGCACCATTTTGTTGTCCTTAATTTGTCCTTGATATCTTGAATAAATTACTCAATTTCTTGGCACCTCA
This sequence comes from Macrotis lagotis, assembly GCF_037893015.1. Lineage (NCBI taxonomy): Eukaryota > Metazoa > Chordata > Mammalia > Peramelemorphia > Peramelidae > Macrotis > Macrotis lagotis. The sequence goes on along the minus strand of NC_133662.1, from coordinate 143,883,992 downwards.
ATTTCCTGATAGTAAAAAGGGGTTATATATAATATTTGAATTGCCCTTCAATTATGAAGAAAGGTTATTATGAAGAAAATGATTTATAAATACAAAGGTACTGCATATGAACTATTACTAGTCTTTCGGATAATTTCACATAATATACAGCTATAGAGTGCTGTGTGTGTGTGTGTGTGTGTGTGTGTGTGTGTTTGTGTATCTATGAAAATGTACTGAAACAACCAACTGAAAACTACCAGAGACAATTTGTCTAAGTACCAAGAAAAATTTCACTCAAGGATTCTTTTAAAAATCCACCTTTGGGGACTTGAGTTCAAATCCGGCCTCAGACACTTAATAATTACCTAGCTGTGTGATCTTGGGCAAATCATTTAACTCCATTGCCTTGCAAAAAAAAATAAAATAAAAAATAAAAATCTACCTTATTGAGTTAATTGATGGTTGGTAGGAAAAAAATAATTTTTTAAAAAACTTCCAATCTAAAAACAAGTGGATTTTTTAAAACTAGATTTTACTCATTCAAATTAATTTTTAAATTAACTTTGTGATAGAACTGTGGTAAGCAGGGTGGCTAGGTGGCGCAGTAGATAGAGCAGCACCGAACCTGGAGTCAGGAGTACCTGAGTTCAAATCCAGCCTCAGACACTTAATAATTACTTAGCTGTGTTGTGGCCTTGGGCAAGCCACTTAACCCCATTGCCTTGCAAAAATAAATATATTAATAAACAAACAAATAAATAAAATAGAATTGCAGTAAGCAAAGAAAGACAGTGAACTAATGCAGAGCATGAAATAGAGCCAAGAAAACAATATGCATTTTTGACTGTAACAGTGTAAAGAGAGGGAAAGAAATGATGCTTTGTCATTATAACCGCCAAAGTTGACCTTGGAAAAGAGATGAGAAAATGAGCTTCCCTCCCTTGTTTTGCAGAAGTGATAGTACTTAATGGTGTGAGTGTACAATTTATACCCCAAATCCCTTTTCTCTGAATTTGGGCAGGGTACACCCAGCGACTTGTAAAAAGACCAGTTTATCAGATGGCTATTAAAATAGATTTGTCATGGTGTGTGTGTGTGTGTGTGTGTGTGTGTGTACACACATGTATCTGGTGTCACAAATGCATTTTTCAGTTATGCAGAGTTTCTGAGGCACTTATAGATCATTGAACAGTTAGGAAAAAAGTTTTTTCCTATCGCATAGAAAGGATGCTCAGCAAAGATAATCCAGCATGTACCTGAGTTCCAAATGGAAATGCCTCTGGTCAGAAAAATTGGCAAGTCATATCAAATCTGAATAACTCTTAACTCCATGTGGTTAAACCTTTTTAATTCCTTGAGGTGACCAGAAAATTACATTCAGTTGGAAGCTATCAAGTGATGCATAATTGGAGTTCTAGTCTCTGGGTCAGTCCTGGGGACGGTTTTGTCATCTTTTAAGAAAATGAACCTAACTATTTATCATGTACCCATGAATATCATTTCATAGATACTGACTAGGAAAAATTTTCATCTTAATTAAATTGTGAAATACTATAATTACATTTGGTAGGTTGACTTTTCATAGCATTTTCCTTCTTTGTTTTAGGGCCAAATGTAAAGGCTGTTGCTACTGCTGTGGAACAGATTTACCCTTATGTGTTTGAAAGCAGAAAAGAAATTTTATAATTCACAACACAATTGGTTAGGTTCCCTAACTGAGCACCTTTTAAAACTGCTGCACATTGGACTCAAGGCAAAAGGAAAACTGGACCAACAGTAACTGAGGAAATAGACTCTTTTATTTGTTCATGGCCACAGTGTAAGCTCCAGTCCCTTTGGATTTTATTTTGAACAGTGCTGTAATGTAAAAAGTTTACAAGACGTGAAATTGCTGCTTTTACAAAAGGACATTCTATTTATTTTCGCAGTAATTCTCGTGTCATAAGCAGAGCTGTCACAGTGTGCACTACTTTTAAGACATATTTTGGTTGGGTTTTGATTTTTTTTTTGGTTGTTTTTCAGTTTGAACTAATATGTTTTATTTGTGAATAGTCTTTTACATTTTTGTATGCTGAACATGGGCACCAAAGAAGCTGTAAAGGTTATCTTTTTTCAATTGATGAATGTGTGCACAAATAAAAGTTTGGAAAAGATCTCTCTTCATACCTATTCTATTATTTTTCTTCCCCATTTTCTATTTTAACTGAAATTGTATTACTCAGAATTCATTTTTTTAAACTATGCAAACTTAGTCTTTTGCTGAAGTGTTTTTTGGCTTCCATTTGAAGTGTATTTTGTATATATGCCACATGTGTACAGTATGTTCTTAATGCTGTGTTACCAAATGTCAGTTTTTCTTGCAAATTAGAAATAAAAAATGTATATAAACTATAGGGAATAGGAGTAGAACTTTATAGATTAAACATAATGTCTTAACATTGCTAACTTAATATGATAAGAGTGTTAATTAAATACCTTTTGAAAGTAAAAAAATATTAGTTTAATAAAGAAACTCTTCTTACCCACAGATTGGATATGAAAAAAGCAGCTCTGTTGAGCTTCTGTTCTCTAGAAAAAACCTTGAGTTACAACTGATGGAAAGTGATGGAAGTTCTCAGTTTAGGCCTTTGATACATGCTCCTGTCAGTCTTGATAGATTGATAAAGTTGTATGGTCATGACAAGAAGTGCCCCAAGGCTATACTATGCCTTTACCATTATATACTTATAAGGAAGCTCACTTTGGGCTTGAAAGTCATTTTGTGAGACATGTCCTTTCTCTCTGATTTTGTCTTATTTAATGGAGCTAAAAAGAATAAGGGATTTAGTTCAGTAAGTGAAAATGATATAAAGTCGCTTTGTGATCCAGTGTCCTCTTTGACTAATTCCTGAGCGTTGGTAATTGTGCAGCAGGAATATCCTATAACTTGAATTTAACATAGCTAAGTATTTTTATCTTGAAAAAATAAAATTGCTGAGTTTCCACAAATCATTGGAAATGATAGAGAACGTAATACTACATCAAAATTTCAATGTATTAAAATATTGTGAAAAATTTAGAATTAAGTTATTTAAAAATGTGAGCTCCATTAAGTAATTTTCCTGTATATTATAGAATGCTAAATTAGGATATATTGTACAATTTTGTACAAATGTTATATGTTCTTTGTGCCCTCTTTTTTTCTTCTTTATCATTCTTCATCCTGAAAGACCTATAGGAAGTGAAAAGGCTGACTTCAAAATAAAATTTTTTCTTGTGGAGGTTTTTCTTGGGTAATAAGCCTGACTTTGAAAATGATTCTGAATTTGTAGGTTATTTTAATTGTCTTAATAATTTTTCTTCTATATTTAATTCATTTTAAAGTTCAATAGGTCATCTAATGTAAAGAATCAAAATGGATGAACAAAAAGTAAAGATTCTGTATTGTTAATTAGCTTGAGCGTATATATACTTGGTTTTAATGAGCTTCCAATCCTAAACTATTAATAAACAAGGGAGAAATAAGGAAAGAAATGAATATTGAACAATGACATTTTTCAACTACTTAAAAATTAAGAAAAGGAAAAAAATATATCCAAGGAGTAGACTCAAATCTCTTAAGATTTTCAGTGATGGTTAAACCAATATGCTTGTTATTTCTTGCTCAGATGGTGTATTTGGTTTTAAAATGGGGGGGGGGAATGAGGGAGGGAGGTATTGAAAGGACAGAGATTGTTTTTATATAATAATGAGTATAAGCAGATAGAGGCTATAAAATATCTGTCAATACATACATACATATATACATACATACATATCCTGGGGGAAGAGTTATAAAAATATAAAAAATATTCTCATCTACAACTCTCCCTATTTTTGTGAAATCAAGTTCTGATGTCAGTGAGAAAAATGGGTAAGCATTTAATTGGAAATTAGAATTATTAGTTTTTTGATACCTGGTATCACTAGCAATAACCAACAAGGTTTACAACGCATTGGCATTTGAAGGAATTGCCTGAGTTGCTTATTGAAAAAACAAAAACTAAACCTAACATACATACTTCCTATTTATAATGCACCTTGATTTTAAAACTTTGGTGTAGGACTCTACCCAAGATTGAAGTAAATTCAGGTGGCCATTCTTTAAAACTAGAAACTGCATGTGGAATATACTAGGTTTCTAACATGTAGCGTCTTTTTATCTCTTATGATCCATATTTCCCCTTGGCTTTTCTAAGGAAATCTCAGTAGTCATGCGAATTATTCCTTAAATTGTATTTTTTTATTTAAAGCATGTCTCCAGTATTTTAACTATTGTTGCTATCTTGCATTTTATCTTCCCCAATTTGATAGAAAGGCATATGAGAGAGAATAGGGATTTGTTATCAAATCATTCCAAATTGAACTAGATTTTTTTGTTGGTTTTTTCTTTAGGGCCACTGGTTTTTGGACTCTTAAAAAAAGCAAACTTGGAGCTTGAATTTTTTTCAAGTTGGATTGATTAATCATTCAAAGTTATACATACATCCTCTATCTCTTAATTATGGTTTATATGTTGGTATCATGAACTTTTGATGATTGTAGCATTTTATTTCTCTCACACTCTCCGTATTTTCCATGCAAATGCACTTGCACAAGTCTTTAAATTGAAGAATCTATGAAAATATAGCACAGAAAGCAAATCCTGGACTGGATGTATTACTCATATATATCTTCTTCACTTTCAATGGGCTTAAGTACAAGTGAAATGGGTATATCTAGTTGACCTAATCTTTGGGCATCCATAACTTTCACAATCTGTAGCAACCTGAAGGTTAACTATTGTAGTTACTATTGGTTATATGTAGCCTGAGGTAGGACATTCCTGAGGATTATGAAGCAGTTGCACATACTAGGCATTTCAGCTTTGAAAGCCTTGATAGGACAAAGTTTTGAAAGATTACTTTATTTAAGGCAATAAAATAAGAATAACTGATTAAATATCCAGCTTCTGGATTTCATGAATTTTTAAATAAAGTTCACTAAGGGTTACAACGAAATATGGTCCCATATTTCCAAATTCTTTTGGCATCTCACTTTGGTAACAAGGAAAAATGTTAAAAATTTTTATTATAAAACTCTACAGAATGATTCCTTTTTACATGGGCATTGAGATCTGGAATATAATTCATGGATGTTCAGAAAGCCCACTTGTAGGATACTTAAAGTTTTAAAATTACTACATGAATCTTGATAGCAGCTATTGCTGTTCTTAATTACAGGTCAGCAAGTACAACAAATTGAAAATATAGCCTTCAGAGAGCATTCTAACCCTTTCTAGATGATCTATACCCATATAATTTACTGCCTTCTCTTACAAAAAGAAAACTGATCCACTCTGCAAGCCAAGTATGCTATATATGTATGTATATTTACATATATATATATATATATAATGCATATGCATACATAACATACATATATATACACACCTATGCAGAAGGACTATTCTTAAATTGCTCAATTGGTTCAGTGAAAAGCAATAACCAACCACACTTTTTCAGTGGCCAGTAGTTTGGTGATGTCTGCCTCCTCTTTCCCTGGTTAGGCTTTAAGATTAAGAGCTAATTTTTAAACTAGTTGTAACCAGATTAGGAAGTATCTTAAAACTTTAGCTTCAGCCGCTGATGTTAAAAAAGATAAGTGTATATCATTACAAAGACCCTGCTAAGTGTCCTTACATATCATTGGTTTTTGCATGGCCTCAGTTCTCCTGAAAAGGCTGCTTTGATTGTCCTTTAGCACACAAACTTTTGCACTCTAAGAACTGCTCTTGGTGCTTTGTCTTTTGGAGCTCCGTTGGCTCGAGCTTCTCTCTCTGATGACTCATAAGAGAAATGTTGTGTTTCACATAGTTCCTGAAAAAAAAGAGAGTTACTAATGAAAACATCGTTCTTGCTTTATTCAGTGTTAAATATTAGACATTTTAAAAGTCACCCTGGGGTTTATAAAATTCTAGAGGTACACTGAGGTCACGTTATGCCACTACATTATACATTTTAGAACACAGATTTTTTTTTACTGTGTTCTGTGTCTAAGGCTTATTTAGTCATCAGAAGAATTGCAAAGATGTCAAGTTTTTCTTTAACACTGTACTTGGAATTCAAGTAAAACTTGACATAGAGTCCCTCCAAAATTAATCATCCACAAATTCTTGTATTTCTCGTTTTTATTGTAATACCCAAAAAATTAATTGCTTAAGGTGGGTGGGGGTTAGGGGAACAGGAATAAGTAACTAACCTTCCTTCCATACCTTCCATAGTGTTCCCCATCCTTAGTCTTTGAGATGTTTACCATTTGTATCATGTTGGTAAATTATCACCAATGATCAAGTTCAGTGAAATGGCTTTTTCCTTAGTTTTCTTCTTTTTCTTCCTTTCTTTTACTTCATTTCCTTTTATCTCCTCTCTTTTCCTTAATTTCTTTTATTTTTTCCATCCTTCCTTTCCAATTCCTTTTCTTCCATTCTCCCTCCCTCCCTTCTCCTTCATTCATTCCTCCCTTGCTTGCTTTTGCAGAATCATTTCTGATTTGTATTACTTTAAGGGAGCTACCTCACTGGGAGCATCCTACACTGATGAAATCACAGGTCTCATCATACATCATAAAATTCTTGCCTTAAAGGAAATAGTAAGTTCCACAACTAAGATAATGAACCACCTTGTTTTGAATTCACTGCCAAAAGGACAGAAGTGTGTGTTTTTTTTAATGTTACAGATGAAATTATTAATGTTGTAGAATGTTTTCCCCTTAGTTTATTGAATACTAGGCAATATGAATGTTATATAAATTTAGCTGATTTTACAGGAGTAGTGATGTTGAGGCCTTAACCCCCAAATGTAAGAGAAAAATGTTAAGCAATAAAGGATATAAAAGTATCTTAGATACTGCATTCCTTTTGACTTTGTCCTTAGAATAGCTTGTTGTAATTCTTATAAAAAGATTATTTCATTAATAAATGGGTTCCAGGCTATTAGATCCTTGCTCTGCAACAAAGAAATACCTTACCCCCCCCTTCCTTGAATTCATGGTACTCTAGACTTAATATTACTAGTTGTGAAACCAGTATTGGGAAGGAATATTTGAATTTTGAATGCCCTTGTCATTTTAAAAAATGTAATCAATGACATAACTGTAAAACTAAAACTGACAGTTTACCTGAAGTTTATAGATGATTAAAGCAGTACTTAAGAGTAACATGGTTAAGGAGAAGAGAGTACAAAGAACAAAGTTAAACTGCAGTTTTATAGAGAATTATATTTGTGGGGTGGAGGTATAGAATTCCTCCACACAGGGACAACTGATGTTCAGTGGAGTCATCTGAAGTTATTTAGAACAGGGTTTTTTAAGGCATTTAAAAATGCAGCTAAAGAGATAGTTAGAAAATTACAGAGTAGTAAGGCAGAGGAGAACTCATACCATCTTGGACATGGTAGAGCTTTTAGAGCTAGGGTCTAACCCATCTTGCCATTCTGCTGCAGTAAAACATTTTTCAAGTGTCACCACAGCTTTAAAAAAAAAAGGTTTCTCTATTTAAATGAATTTTACCTGTTGACCAACCAATAGAATATCAGTATTTAAATTTTTTGCAAAAGAGAACAAAATGTCATATAGAAATTAAAACAAGATGATGGAGAAACAGGCTGAAGAGAAGGATGTCCATGAGTCTAGTGGAAAAAAGTATGTGGCACTATGAAAATATTTATTCCCACCAAAGGTATATAGATTAGCCATGCAAATTATCTTATTCCATGGTCTAAAAGGAAATCAGATATATTAGAAATATGATATTCTCAATTTCACTAGAACTTTTATTTTCTGGGCTGATGTGAGCAGGCATAAATTTGTTTTTTTTTTTTACCCTAATGCAGAGGAGGTTTGCAAGTTTTTCTTGGCCATAAGTTCACAAATATATGGAGAGGGAACCTCTTAAATTTAGTTAGAAAATGAATTGCATTCTACAAAATGAATTGCATTCAACTAATTGATCCAAGTCTGCTAATATTATTCCTATTAAGTAGAAACAATGGTAGCATAGGCAAGTGATTATGTCCTTTTGGCGTACCAGTTTTTCTACACTAATACAGTAAAATACTTTTTGGGTAAAAATCTCATGGAGTAAATAGGGATGAGTTTAAGCTATGGTACCTACTAAGAAACTGGCATCCCATGGAGTCCGTGAAAACAAGCCATTAAATAGTTCAAATAGGAGACATTACTCAGTTTTCATAAGAAGTATGAAAAATCTGCCCACTTAAGTGTGAAACTGAATGACAGTGAAATTTCTGTGCAATTATAAATGGCATTTGTATACTAATATCAATCTAAATTCTCTACATGTCAATCAAGGAGCCATGTTTCTTCCATTCATCCTGTTTTGTAGCAAGAAATATATTTGTCCTGCTATTTACTTGTCAAATTAGTATGAGAAAACAAAACTTGCCGGATCAACCCATCAGTTTGCTTTACATGTCATAAATCTGTAACCCTTTATATGGTAAGATTAAAATTGCATTTTATTTTCCTCTTCCAATTCTTTCCTCATATCTTCACTCTCCCTCATAAGTCTTCAAGTATAAAAACTAATATAAAGATAATTCTATTTAAAGTATCATATTTTTTACCTTGGTCCTTTCTGTTACCATTTCTCTTCATTTGAATTTTTTAAGTTTTCTTGGATGAGGGATTTGGGAAAAGAAAACTTAAATGTAACCAAATATCTCCCTTTAAAATAAACCATAGTTCAGATTTTCTCTAATTCAGATAGGCTTCCCCCCACCCCAAGTTAATATGAGTTGTGAATTGACTGGGCGCCAGTTTGGTCCTAAGGTTTGTTTTATTCTATTAGTCCACTAGGTGGGAGGGTTGTGCTTGTGTTTTCTTTTCCTCTGAAAATCAGATCTTGACTATGCCATTAAGTCACATATACACTTGCAGATTTCATCATCCCTTTCTTAACCATATTTCCTTTTCGATATATATGGAAGGAAGTAAAGAAGGCTTTTTGTCAATTGGTTCCCAGAGCTGTGTCCACTATTTCTTTTGTTTATTATTGTACCACATTGGAGCAGCTTTTCAAACTTAAAGAACTTCCCTAGGTGCCCAGAGGTGCTGGTAAGGTGCCCAAAGGTGCTGGTAATAGATGGTTCAAATGCTTGTGGGTGTGATTGACTACTATAGCAAGTATTTTGTGACCTTGTTCACCTTTTAAATCTTAACTTTAGTATTCTTAGAAATACATTTGTAATTACATTAATTGCAGCAGGACCCAGTACCTCTTGTTATCATGCATATTTATAACATGGACAAACCTAAATCATCCCTACACTTGGCAAATATACCTGCATTGGGTTAACATTGTTAATTGCTCGATTGTTATTTTAGTCCATTAGGCATGTCTAACTCTTTATGACCCCATTTGTGGTTTTTCTTGGCAAAGATATTAGAGAGGTTTGCCATTTCCTTATCCGGTGAATTTTACAGATGGGAAACTGAGGCAGACAGGGGTCAAGTGACTTGTCCAAAGTCACATAGCTGGTGAATATCTGAGGCCAGATTTGAACTTAGGAAAATGTCTTCCTGACTCCGGGCCTGGTGCTCTACCCAGTATGCCACATTTCCTTCTACAGTTCATTTTACAAATGAAGAACTGAGGCAAGCAGGGTTAAATGATTTGCCCAGGGTCACACAGACTGGATTTAAACTCAGATCTTCCTGATTTCAGGCCTGGTTTCTTATCTCCTATAATTTAGCTGCCCAATCTGTAAATGCTTTACATTAGCAATATAAAATGAATGCTATTGTATACCACAATAAATATATTTTGATATGCCTGTCAACCCTCTTGCCAGCTTTCAGACTAAACCATAGAAACTAGTGGGTGTTTGATTGTTATTCATTTATCTAACAAGCATTCTTGGACAAACGAGTAGAGGACATCCTTTGACCAAAAGGGTTTCTTATCTAGTTATAGCAGGCATTGAAACTAATTAAATACAAGCCAGTATATGACTATTGCTTTGAGAAATATAGACTATAAGTTCATATAGAAATATAGGATTAGGAATTGGATCTCTGATTTTCTTGGAATAGGGCACCTCTAGTTGAATGTGGATTGGCATCTTCCTTGCAATTTATCTTAGAGTTTGTCTAGAGCAATGAAAGGTTAAATGACTTGCCCAGTTGTCATAGAACCACCATGTTTCATGGTTGGGACTTAAATCTAGGCTGTGCTGACTTCAAGGCTAGCATCCTATCCTCTATACCTCCACACCTCTTTTTCTTTCTTTGAGAAAGAAAAGTTTGTGGCCTAAAGTTACTTAGGGAAGACTTAATGGAAGAGAAGGGACTTGAACTGGGCAGGACAGGATTAAGTTGGCCAAAGACCAATAAGAAGGACTCCCTTCTATAGAGGCTCAATACACACATAAAAATATCAGTTGAAAAAGCCATCAAGGACCCTCAGAGTTCTAGGAGGGTTTAATGTCAGTGGAAGTCAAGGAAGTAAAGATTTTAAAGAAAATGAGCATCACTGATAACAGATATAGAAGAGAGATTAAAAGTCTGAGGAGTGGAGAAAAACTATAGGGGGAGTTAGTCTTGTTCTCACTTTTGAAAAAGGACTACCTTGACATTTTAGTAGATGACCCTTGACTAAGTTAAAGGAAAGATATTTATTTGATCCATTTCTGGAACTTTTTCAAGTTGTTGAAAATTTTAAGTAATATTTAATGAAGATTACATATTGAAGGATTTGTGTGGGGGGGGTAGAAATTGGATAGAGGAAATTAGAAAAGTCTCTTTAGCATCCACAGTCTGCTCCACCTATGGGTCCCTTCAGAACTAAATTGACTCCTTTCAGAAACATCATTAACATAATGGCTACATATGCAATTGCATTGATACCATTTTACCTTTTTGAAAAAAGAGACTTTAAAAAAACACAAACATATTTTCCTCCCAATTTACTTGCTCAAGAAAAGATGTTCTTACTTTTTTTTCATATTTAGAGAACCAAAGAAATGGCTGTCATACATTTAATCTAATGGAAAGGAGAAAGGTCTTTTTCCCAAGGTCACTTCTAAATCAGGTTATTCTACTTTCAAGTTTGGAATTTATTTAAACTATTCTACTGAAGCTTCTATTTATTGACTCCCTAAACCTAAACCAATTTTAAGGAATATTTTTGTGCATGTGAAAAAATAAATCTAGGCATTTCTGTTAAGGTTGTTTTGCTTTTCTTCAGGATTTCAGAATTTTGGTTGGGATATAGATTAGCAGTGGAGGTACCAAATAAGTAGTTCCAACATTGGGAAGGAAGTACTATATATGGTAGTATTAAGTCCCATCAGAAACAAGGGGGGAAAAACATCATATGAGATGAGGAAATTAAGAGATGAGAGTTTGAATGTTTCAGAGTTCTTCTGAAAATTTAGAATGTTCACTCTACAGAAGGCTATACAGTCTTATTCCTTTTTTAAAAATTTAAGGCAATGAGGTTAAATGACTTGCCCAAGGTCACACCGTGAGGCAATTATTAAGTGTCTGAGGCTGAATTTGAACTCACATCCTCCTGACTCCAGGAACAGTGCTCTATCCACTGCACCACCTAGCTGCCCCTACAGTCTTACAATTGGGCTGATATAACAAATCTTTGAAAGACAAAACAGATGGCAGTAAACTCTAGATTATCCTAGTCCAAAGAGACTTTCCAAAATTAATTGCTGATTTCTTATTCAATTATATCACAAAGCTGTGTACCAGTCACATGTTGGTAGAGAGAAAAGTATAAATTATTAATACTTACGCTTTTGCCAGTTCCTTTGATATTTGTTCCAAAGAACATCCTTTTGTTTCTGGGATAAACAAAATAACAAAAACCAGTGCTGCTAGACTCATTATAGTGTAAATAAAACACACCCATGGCAGACCAATAAGTTCTACAAGGAACATAAAAAAAAAGTTGATTAGTTCTTGTGTTATTCTAACTACTTCATAAGTAATATGCAATTCTGATTTTAATCATACTAATGATAACCAGGGAAACAGGAATCATAAATTCAAGATCAGTCATATGCAAAGGATTATCCAAATGTTTCATTAACTACCCACTATAGCAACTTTTCTTGAGGAAGGAATTAGTAACCTGATTGCTATTGTAATTGAAACTCAATGCTACCATTTTTGTATTAGATTTTAATGATGCATTTTTATAGATTTTTTTTTTGGAAAAGGCTCATATTTCTTTATCCAAAAAAAAATCAATTCATGGTAGCTAAATATGTCATTTTAAAATGCTATAATGTGTATTTATGAAAGTTATTTTTTTAGGTTCTGGAAGAGAAAGTACATGGTTCATAATGAAAAGATATCAAGTTACAACAATGTATTAGCAAGGATTGGGGCCTTCATGGTTATTATACATTTCTTTGATTATCTATTAATTTTAAGACACTGCCTGATTTTTCTTTCAATCATTTCCAACCAAATCCACTGACCACCGAGTTTTTCAACATAGAAAGGGAATCACAGTAGCTATGTAAGCCAACTCATGCCTAAAGAAGAACCCTAACTACAACACACTGGATTTTTACCCAGTTTGGTTTGAAGACCTTCAAAAGTAGATACCCAAAGCAACCCACTGATGGGATGCTTCTTCCCCATCCTTACCTCCACCCTCACCCCCTAGAATAAATATCCTTAGTCTCTTCAACTCATCATAATAGAATATGGTCACTAGACTCTGACTTAGAGTCAGGAAGATTCATCTTCCTGATTTCAAATCTGATCTCAGATACTGACTAGCTATGTGACCATAAGCGAATCACTGCAAAAACTAGTCAGGGTATGGTCCACCAATTAAAAGTGTGTGCGTGTATATAGCTTGTTATTTCTTGAGCCTTGTAACACCACCTTCCAATTATTTTATCAAATTTTATTTTTATTCTCTTTTTTCACGTCTCCTCTGACCTTCTATTCCTACTTATCTGTCTTCTTCTCTTGGATATGTTTTCCTAAAGTAATAAAAACTTAGAATTTTATAGTTGAAAAGGACCATAAAAGTCATCTAGTCTAGTTTCTTACCATTCAGAAATCTCTTTACAAAATCTAGTCTGCTTAAATATTTCTTGTGATGGGGTCTCATTAATCCATTTTATTTGTAGTTTATTTTTTGCAAAGGGGTCTCATTTTAACCACAACCCACCTCCTTGAAATTTCTATTCATTTCTATCCTCGATACAAAATTTAATAAATTTAGTCTCTTTTCACATAAAAGGCCATCAAATATTTTAAGAGCTATTATATCCTTCCCCACCTCACCTCAAGTCCTGACAGTCCTTCTTCCCCATCCTTACCTCCACCCTCACCCCACAGAATAAATATCCTTAGTCCCTTCAACTCATCATAATAGAATATGGTCACTAGACGCTAGAATACAGCTGAATGATGCAGTGGAAAGAGTGCTAACTTGGAGTAAGAAGATTCATCTTCCTGATTTCAAATCTGATCTCAAACACTGAGTATCTATGTGACCATAAATGAATCACTAAGCTTTGCCTCAGTTTCTTCATCTGTAAAATGATCTGGAGAAAGAAATGGAATACCACCTTTAATATCTTTTCCATGAAAACCCCAAATAGTCACAGAGTTAGACATAGAAGCTCAACAGCAACAACAACAACAAACCAGACTCTTTACTGTGATCTTCTGAATGGACTCTGGTTGCAAAGTTCTCTTTTAAAACCTCTAAAAATGGGGTATCCCAAACTGAGCATTATAACGAAGATGAGTTCTAACCAGTTTATTGAACTACTATCACCCTTATTTTAGAATCTATATTTCCTGCAAATATAGTTCAATAGTTCAATACTGCACTAGCTTTTTGGCAGCCATGACATATTGATGACTTTTATTGAATTTATAAGCCTTTGGTTTTTGTCACATGAAGTGGTGTTAAGCCTGCCTATGATATTCAGAACTCAAGTGCAAGACTTTACATTTATACATGGTAAATATTATCTTGTTAGCTTCAGTCCACTTTCCAATATGCCAATGCCACTTGATTAAAAAAAAAAGATTATTTTTGAAATATGAGAGAAGTTAATCAGAATAAACGACCAGTTTCCTTGTTATTCCACATTCTGACTTTAGAAAAGACTTCTGAATACAAAGCCTTTAACCAGGTCAGGGCAACCACAATGTCTTGTTGACATTGAGTCCCCTCTACTGAGTGGGACTCATCTTTAACATGACTTGTAAACCACTTTGATAATTTGAACACTATGGACCCCTTCTCAGAAGTCAGAAAATAAAATACTTAAGACTACAAAGGAAATGAATTATCTTGAAATAATTTTTTCAATCAAGTTCATAGGCCTTCTGAAATCTATGCATAAAATCCTTGGAGGAAAGACACCAAGTTTAGAATCCATATCTTAGAAAGACTGGGGGGGGGGGTTCCCTTCTTGTTTATCTATTTGTTTTTGAATCGAGACCATGAACCAGAGGAAACCAAAATTTTAACACTGTGGCTGAAAGAAATCAGAAGTTGGAGTTTCAGAAGACCAAGGTCTTTCTTAACTATTAACTCGGGGTCCTTTTCTTCTCCTTTGAAAAATTAGACAGTTGGACAAGGTCCCTTCCAGCTTTAATTATCTAGGAGTTTATGAGATCTGACCTCAATCTGACCCCAGGTCAAATTATTTCCAATTTGAATAAAAACTTAATGAACCATCTTCTCTGACCTTGGCCAAGTCACTCCCCTATTCTAAAGGCCTGCTCCTCTATAAAATGGATGATCCCTAAAATCCTTAGAAGTTCCAACACTATACTTTGAAAGATTTAGGAGGATTGACATCAAGCCTTCTTTTAGACTTTTCATTGATAGTATGGTTTAATTTGCTTTAGAAGTTAACATTCTACTTTTCTCCCCAGGAATCAGTTTCTTAGATGTTAAGTAGGAAGAAGCAGTTGATCTTACATATTGTTATCAAGAGTAATTAGTTAAAATAGGGAGCTACCCTTTCTGAGGGGAAAGAAGGTAGCCTCTCAGGAGAAGCCTGGGGGTAAACTGGAAGTTATGTCCCTCCCTATCAGGTGACATGGCAAAGACACCCCACTTGAGGAATCCTTTGCTGCCCATTGTTGTCTCTGATACTGCTTGCTCTGGCTATAGGACTCCTAGCAGGCGTTGAAGATTAGATATTGAGATCCAGGGTTTAGTACTTTGATAACTCAAGATACTTAAATTTCCTTACTAACTTTGAGGTGGGAGATGGGGAAGGATCATTTACTTATGAAAAATTCAAAATATGGTTCACAAGAAGGCAAAATGTTGCTTACCAGTTACAGTCAAAAATGTCAGTGAGATGAGAAGATTGATACCCCAGTTCATGCTAGAAGTTAAGGCCATAGCTCTTCCTCTAATTCCACCAGGAAAAATTTCACTCAGTACCAGCCAAGGCACTGAAACACAGAGGAAAAAAAACCAATGAGAAAAGAACATATACATGGTTTAATGAACCAATTGGATAAAAATAATTTTGATCCCACTTTTTGTATAAACTGAATTCAGCAAACATTTATTTTTAATATATTTTTATCTATTTCATTAAATATCTCCCAATTGCAGATGAAAAATTAGCATTAACATTTTTAATATTTTGAGTTCCAAATCCCCCTACTCTTACTCCTTCTGCCTGCACCCCTTGAGAGAGTAAGCAATATGATGTCCATTATACATGTGAAAGCATGCAAAAGATATTCCATTTTCCAAAAGAAAATGTACATCCCCACAAAACCAAGAAAGGGAAAGAAAGTTTTTAAAGTATGGTTTAATCTGCACTTGAATTCATCAGCTCTCTCTCTCTAGAGGTGGAAAGCAGTTTTCATCATGAGTTCCTTGAAATTCTCTTGGGTCATTGTATTGCTTAAAGTACCTAAATTTTTTACAATATTTCTATGACCATGTTCAATGTTCTCCTGGTTCTGCTCACTCATTTTGTACCAGTTCATATATAAATTTTCCAGATTTTTCTGAAGCCATCCTACTAGTTATTTTTAAAAGCACAATAATATTCTTAATCATATACCACAACTTATTCAGCCATTCCTCAATTGATGGGCATCTTTTACTATACTGTTAGAAATATTTTTGTACAAATAGGTCTTTTTCCCTTTTCTTTGATCTCTTTGAGATGAAGACCCAGTAGTGGCATTGCTGGGTCAAAGGGTATGCAAGATTTTATAGCTGAGCAAACATTTATTAAGAGTCTATTATGCCAGAATCTATGATAAACTCTGAAATAGAAAGACAGAGAAGCATACAGTTCCTGTCCTTCAGAACCTTATCCTTTTATTGGAAGGATATAAAAAATATACCATAAAAAATAAACACAAAGTACACACACACACACACACACACACACACACACACACATACACACACACAGCAATAAAGAGTAATTTCCAGAGAAAGCACCAATAACTGGGAACATCTGGAAAGGTTCTGAATAAGAAGTGGCTTGAAAGGAAACTAGGGATTGTACTAAGCAGGCATAAGGAGAAAATATTTTGTTTTATATAAAAATGCATTAATGGATAGGTACAGAGGTGAGAGATGTCATGGGCATCTGGAACAAGACCTGGCATTTATAGATGATTAATAAATGTTGATTGACTGAAGTAAGAGGAGCTAGAAGGCCATTTTGACTGGAACCTAGATCCTATGAGGGGAAGAAATATAAAATAAACCTGGAAAGGTAGAGAAGAGTCAGCTTGTGAGGGGCTTTAAATGGTAGGCTGGCACTTCCTATTCTGGCCAAGATGGTGGAGAGAAGACAGGCACTGTTCTAAGTGTTCTAGTCCCCTCTCAGAAATAACATGAAAGAAAACCTCTTAATAGAAATTTGATCAACAAAACCCAGAAAGAAAAGCTAGGAGAAGAACACCTACCATCAAGGTGGAACTGGGAGTGGAGACCAGACAGCCAGCACAGGGACAGCAGCGGGGGGCAAGCCAGAGGACTGGCCTTAGCTGCAGAGACTGGTGAGTGGCGGGTCCAAGGAGCAACTTTAGCCACAAAATCTTTGACCAGGGGGAGAGGAGCAATAGGAGGGTGAGATCCAGCACAGAGAGTTTCAGAGCACACCTGGAAAATGGACCAGCTGGGCAAGGGACCTGAGCTCTGTACTTTCAGCAAAGCACTCTTCCCAGAACAAATAGTAACCACCCCCACCCCCACCCCACCCCTCAGGCTCAGGTGTGGCCAGCAGAGTTGAAAGGGAGATTAACTGCCTCCCCCAGGGCTCAGCCCATTATTCAAGGTCAACTCAGACTCTGCTTCTGAGGGCCTCAAACACTCCAGAAAAGGCAACCAGCATCCCCCCCCCCCACTGGATGGCCCTTGGAATTACTAAACCAAATGAACAAAGCCTCTAGGGCTTTCAATAGCAAATTCCTGAAAGCCAGCCCTCCCCCAACATAAGATCCTAGGAAAATGAAGAAAGGCCAGTAAAAAGGGAGGCCCATGGAGAAATACTTAGAAGAAATGGATTCTAACCCAGAGAGATCTAGCACTGCTGAGGAGAATATGAATTGGTCTCCAGTGCAGAAAGACTTCCTTGAAGAAATGAAGAAGGAGTTTAAGAATCAATTGGAAAATTGAGAAAAGAAACTTAAGAGAAAAGTAACATATTGTAAGAGAAAATTAACATCTCACAACAATAAAAACAAATCCTTCAAAAATACAATTGGACAAATACAAAATGAGAATGATTCTCTCAGATTCTCAATTGCACAAATGCAAAAAAGAAAATAATTCTCTCAGAACTATACTTGGGCAAATGGAAAACTCCTTCAAAAATAGAATTGACCAACTGAAAAAGGAGTTGCAAAAGGTAAATGAAGAAAATTCTTCTCTTAAAAAAATAAGGGAATCTGTGGAAACTAATGACTTCATGAGACAACAAGATTCTGTTAAACAAAACCAAAAGATCAAAAAAAAATAGAAGAAAATACCTCATCAGCAAAGCCTTGAGAACAGATCAAGAAGGGACAACCTGAAAATTATAGGTTTTCCTGAAAACATTAAAGAGAAAAAAAAGCCTGGACTTAATATTAAAAGATTTAGTGATGGAAAATTGCTCTGAAATCATGGAAGCAGAGGGCAAAATAGTTATTGAAAGAATACATCAATCCCCTCCTGAAAGAGATCCTAAAATGAAAACATCAAGATCAAATTCCAGAACTACCAGATAAAAGAGAAAATCCTGCAAACAGCCAGAAAGAAACAATATAAATACCAAGGAGCCACAGTAAGGATTACACAGGACCTGGCTGCATCAACATTAAGGGATCAAAGGGCCTGGAATGAGATATTCCCAAGAGCAAGGGAGCTTGGAATGCAGCCAAGAATCCACTATCTGGCAAAGCTGAGCCTTCTCTTCCAGGGGAAAAGATGGATGTTTAACAAAATGGGAGACTTCCAACATTTACTGATGAAAAGACCAGAGCTAAAAAGAAAATTTGGACATAAAACAGGAGGCTCAAGAGACACATGAAAAGATTTTTTTAAAAGAGGGTAAAGAAAAAAAACTGCTATCCAATGAGATGAAACTGGCTATATCCCTACCTGGCAGAAAGATTCTCATAACTCTTGAGAATTGTAGCTCTGTTAGAGAAAATATATGTAGCCTGAAGTGATGGACACTCATGACTTTTTCTGTGACTCAGATAGAATGATTTAAAAACAATACCTCCTTAAAAAGATGGGCAGTAAGGAGATGGGAGGATAGAGGAGATTGAATGGGGTAAATCTCATTATATTAAGAGGTACAAAAGACCTATTGTAATAGAGAGGAAGAAGGAAGGAGGTGAGAACCACCTGAATTTTCATCTCATCAGACTTGGCTTAAAGTTAACATACACACACTCAGTTAAATTAAGAAACTTATTTTACCTTTCAAGTATTAAAAGGGGAAAAGGGAGGGGGAAAAAAGGGGAACTAACAGAAAGAAGGGGAAGGAAGAAGGGGAAAAGGGAAAGGGGAAAGAAAGGGAAGGGGGTTGATATAGGAGGGCAAACACACTGAAGGGGGCAGTATTAAGAAACAAAATACTGGGGAATATGGATAAAGGGAAAAAAAGAGAAAAATACAAACAGAGGGAAGATAGAATGGAGGGCAATAAAGAATTAGTAATTATAACTTTGAATGTGAATGGGATGAATGCTCCTTTAAAACATAAGCAAATAGCAGAGTGGATTAAAAACCAGAATCCTACAATATGCTTCTCATTTGAAGCAGAGAGATACATATAGAGTAAAGGTAAAAGGTTGGAGCAAAATATATTTTGCTTCAACTGAAGTGAAAGAATCAGGGGTAGCAATCCTTATCTCAGACAAAGCAGCTGCAACAATAAATAGTATTAAAAGAGATAAGGAAGGAAACTATATCTTCCTAAAAGGTACCATGGACAATAAATTGATTTCAATACTGAATATGTATGCACCCAATGGGACAGCATCCAAATTCTTAAAGGAGAAGTTGAAAGAGTTATAGGAAGACATAGACAGCAAACTCTATTAGTGGGAGACTTCAACCTTCTACTCCCAGATTTAGATAAATATAATCATAAAATAAACAAGGAAGTTAAGGAGGTAAATAGATTGTTAGAAAACCTAGATATGATAGATTTATGGAGAAAATTGAATGCAGATAGAAAGGAATGTACTTTTTTTCCATGCAGTACATGGCACTTACACAAAAATTGACCATGTACTAGGGCGTAAAAACCTAATGAACAACTGCAGAAAGTCAGAAATAGTGAATACATCTTTTCCAGATCATAATGCAATAAAAATCATATGCAATATTGGGCCAGGGACATATATATATATATATATGGAAACTAAATAACCTCATTTTAAAGAATAAGTGGATCAAGCAACAAATTATAGAAAGAATTAATTATTTCATCCTAGATAAAGACAATAATGAAACAATATATATCCAAAACCTATGGGCTACACTAAGGTGGCTGTATGAAATATATTTTATCTTTAAATGCTTACATGAATTACAGAAAGAGGAAATCAATGAACTAAATATACAACTAAAAAAATTAGAGAAAGAACAAATTAAAAACTCCCAATTAAGTACTAAATTAGAAATTCTAAAACTTAAAGAGAAATTAATAAAATCAAAAGTAAGAAAGCTATTGAACTCATAAATAAAACCAAGAGTTGGTTTTATGAAAAAACCATTAAAATTGATAAACCTCTGGTCAATTTGATTTAAAAAGAAGAAAGAAAAAAATTGAATTGCTAGTATCATAAATGAAAAAGGTGAACTGACCACCAATGAGGAGGAAATTAAAGTAATAATTTAGAACTATTTTGTTCAATTCTAAGCCAATAAATTTGACAGTTTAAGTGAAATGGACAAATGTTTATAAAAATGTAAGTTGCCCAGATTAAATGAAAAAGCAATCAAATACTAGGCTGGGGACTTTGTATAAATCTGAATTATTTGATTTTCATTTTACTTAAGCAATTGTCCTTTTCCCTTGAGATTTTCACTATAAGAAAGGGGTGGGGTGACTAAGGAGGAAGATGGAATAAATCATGCAAAAATAAGACTTTTGGTCATTATCTACATGAATTGATTATGCATAAATAAAGTCAATAAAGAAAGAAACTTTCAGCTTCTCATACATATCCACTAAAGAACAGTAACAAAATGAGTTGGGATCTAATTCTTCAAGAGTTCTCTTTTTATTCCCTAGCAATTACTTCCTCTTCACATTTTTCTGAAAAAGGGGTTGTATATAGCAAAAGACACATAGTTTTCAGGCTGCAAGGCTAATTTCTGAGTTATCAATCAAAAAAATTATTAAGTACCCACTATGTGTCTATCACTGTGCTAAGCAAATAGAGTAAGAGAACCAATGCCTTTATTTTCCCAGTCACCTAAACTTCTCCTCTTTAGTTCTCCATTGTCAAAAAGTTCTGAGAATTTTGTTTTCTCAAAATTTTGCACATTCTTGACCTTCTTGTTACTTTTGTTATTGCGACTATTTCAATTTATTTATCACCTTATATTTAAAGAAGGATTATTATAACACCCACTCTAAGTCTCGGATCCACTTGTCATGTAAAGCACTTTTCGCACAAATAGATCTGTTTTGTTAAGCTAGTTCAAGGTGTTCCTTTAAGTCATGAAACTCTAGTTTCTTTGTGGGGGAAGTGAGTAGTGGCAAATATTAGCTCAGAGTTGTGTTGTACACATCATGAGTCAATGATTCTTTAGACCAGATAAAAATTAGCAAATTGTTCCTTCAGTAGTTCTTTCCAGAAGCTCCTCTTTTCAATAGCCTCTTTTGTTTCAGCTATGCCAAATCATAAACTGTATAAAATGTCATGGCCTCCAAATTGCAATTTAAGTGGGGGGGGGAAGAAAAAGTATTTTTAACCTTGAAGGTAAAAAAGAAAAACAAGCACTGAGGATGGATTTGATTTGATTTGATTATCAATTACACCATAAACTCTATGTGGGTAACACAGACTAGTCCGTCAGAACTGCAGCACACTGAAAAGTCTTTCAGTCTGAAATCAGAGGATCTGGTTTCAAATCCTGATTCCCTATTCACTTTGTGATCCTAACCTCTTCATCTTTAAAATGAGATTGATGGATTAGATTTAGAGGAATCAAATTTCCAACACTCAGGCAGCAGTCTATGAAATTCCTGCCCAAATCAGATTAAAATGTAATTGGAAAATCTTGAACAAAATAAATAAAACTACCACATAGATAATGTTAAATTGTGGTTTTCTGAGTCAATATGCTGCTCTCAGGGATCCATTTATATTTGAATTTGGCACCTCCAGATTAGATGATTTCCCAGATACTTTCCTGTTTTAAATCTATGAACTTATAACTAAACACTCTGGTATCTAACATCGTACATATTAGATTAAATAAAAACTGCTATCAAATTAAAAGAGGTACATCACATAATGGATCAAGTGCTAGAATGGGTATTAGGAAGAGCTGGCAATGGTTCAAATTCTGTCCCAAAGACCCAAATTGTATGACTCTAGAGCAATCATTTAACCTTTCTGAGTACCAGTTTCTCTATCAGTAAATTAGGGCAACAATAGGACCCTACTATACTGGGTTGTTGTAAGGATCAAATGAGATGATGTGATTCAAGTGTTTTGTCAACTCCAAATCAAGGTTTCCTACTTCATTCAGGGCCATCTCCAGTTGTCCTGATCCATATCTGGTCACTAGACCCAGATGACTCCAAAGGAAAAATGAGGCAGTACCTTTTGCATGCCCCCCCACACACACACATTGTCCATCCCCTCTCTTTCATCCAAATCACTTGCATGTCATGGCATCACCACCTTGATGCCATGGTCCTCTTTGGGAATGAAGGACAAAGAACATAAATTGAGCTATTGATGCTATTAACTGAATTGGGTTTAATGTGATGAATCTCAATGTTAGGTGCCAGGGGGTTAAAAGAAAAAGTAATTCATGCCAGAGCAAACTCTGAGATACTTATGATGTAGCTCTGAATGTTATTCCTTTCTTCATACATCCTGGACTAAAGCAACTAAGTAAATTTCCAAATTAGAACCTGCTGTTCTATGACCCTGTACTTGTTTGTCATAGTCTCAAACTTGGCAGCTTCATGTTCTCAATTGTCCTTTGAATAATCAGGAATTCTTTTGATATAAAATTCAACACTAAGGATTTTAAAGTAGATAAACTCTCTTCTAAAGTAAAAATGGCCATTTTTGTCCAAAAGAGGATCTTTTGCAAGATTTTATTAATTCTTCCTCTTCTATATTTACTCTCAGTCTCTGTTCCCTTAAATATCTTTTATTAATTTTAAACTATTATAGCTAAACAAGTTATTTAGTACAAATATTAAGACTAGGATAATCTTTAAAACATTTCTGGAAGTTCTAAGAATTACTAATTAGTTATGCAATATATTATCCCAGATTATCACATATTTGATTCAGGAAATATGTGGGGGAGGAGTAGGAATGACCACTTAAAATGGTCTAACAAATTTGATTACTCATTGATGATGGACATAGGATTCTAAATATTCTGCCTAAGATCATAAAGAATAGAATTCTTTAATTTTAGCAGATTAAATATAAACATTACTTCCTCAAATTTGTCTAAAGTACTTTGTCTGGATCTTTCCAACACTTTTTTTTTAATCAAGCCTACCTTTTGTTATAAAGATATGTCTGATTTTGTATATATATGTATGTGTGTATATATATATATATATATATATATTTGTATTATATATATATGATATGTAAGGATACGTGTCTATATACATATATGCATGTGTGTTGCATTGTATGAATATATACCTATATAGACATATATATCATCTATATACACATAAATTTGTATATGTGTGTACATTCTTTTTCATCCTCATATTTCCTCCCCAGAGCTTTTACATATTGAATGGGTGTTGCTTCAGACAAACTGATGTCTGAGCAAGACCTAATTTAACAAAGGCCAAGGTCTCCCACTACACATTGGACTATCTTTAGTCATCCTGACCTATGTCTTGCCATTGGACCTGGATGGCTCAGGAGGAGAGAGTGAGGTTGGTGACTTTGCACACCCCTCCCTCACTTAAATCCAATTCATTTGCAAGTCATGTCAACAGCAAAAACAGATTTCAGTTCTCATTGAGATGAAAGTCTAAATGTTATGTAGAGATTGGGGGTGAGGGGTAGATCCTATAATGAC
The DNA here is from genome assembly GCF_037893015.1 of Macrotis lagotis. Classification (NCBI taxonomy): domain Eukaryota; kingdom Metazoa; phylum Chordata; class Mammalia; order Peramelemorphia; family Peramelidae; genus Macrotis; species Macrotis lagotis. The sequence continues at coordinate 143,860,198 of NC_133662.1, read as the reverse complement.
CTTCAGTCAAACCCTAAAGCAGACTAAATCCCAAATCCATAGATCCCTGAAAAATTCTTTTGAACACCAGAACACTCTATGGGGCCACAGATTTGCCCACTCTAAGCTTATTTTACAATGGAGGCTTATAGAAGTGAGGTGAGATGAAGATTGTTTTTTAAGCTGGCTCTAAGTGCATGGACCTTGCTAAAAAGTTTTTCTGACTAATAAAATTGTCATAGATTTAGAGCTTAAAGGGATGGTAGGGGCCATCTAATCTGATCCCCTCATTTTGTACATGAATAGAATTAGATACAAGAAAATTAATTGACTTGCCCATAGTCATGAGGTAGTATGATTAAAGACTGAGAGAGTTCTATGTAAACCTCTGTTCTTTCTCCTTTCTTCCTTCCACAATAGTAAATTTTTTTTGTTGTTTATTCATTTTAGTTGTGTCTGACTCTTCATGATCCCATTTGGGTTTTGTGTTCTGTTTATTTTTTGGCAAAGATACTAGAATGATTTTTCTATTTCCTTCTCCCTATCCGTTTACAGATGAGAAAACTGGGGCAAACAAGGTTAAGTGACTCGCTTAGGGTCAGACAGCAAGTGAGTACCTGAGGCCAGATTTGAACTCAGGAAACTGCCTTCCTGACTGCAGGCCTTGTACTCTATCCACTGAACCACCTAGCTGTCAGTCTATATTTATGGATTTACATCATATATCCCATGAATTATTTCATTTGATCCATCTCTATGAGATAGTTTCTGTAGTATTACTGTTGCAATTTTATAATTGAGGAGGTTGAATGAAACCAAATAACTTCCCTAGATTGTCTCAGTTACAAAGTTATTTGAGGTAGGATTTTAACCCAACTTTCTTGACTCCAAATTCAGTGCTCTGTCCAATACACCAAATGTCTTACCTCTAATAGGCTGCTGCCTATTTCTCCATTAATTCTCCCAGAAATGCTCATATGAAGCAAGGGTTAGGGATCCAACATTACTGGTGCAATGTAGCATTTAATCCTCAGTTTTAAGCTTGCAATCTAAATTTAAGGAGGTTTAATTTAGAATGTTAAATCTTCTTTGGAGTTTAGCTTTCAGTACAGAGAATACTGCCTACCTTTATTCATATCAAGGGCGTTGCTTATTTTAAAAGTTTTATTTGATTAATAACCATATTGGGCTGATAGGTTTTTAATATGCTTGAAATATGATATGAAAAAAGTCCTAAAATAATAAATATCTTTTGATTTGTCCTCCAGAAGATCTTTCCTAATTCTCCCCCCCACCCCATTTAAAACTTGTTTCTATTTGCCTGTATAGAGTTATTTTCATACATGTTATTTCCCCAAAAAGAATGTCAAACCTTTGATAACATGGACTGTTTTGCTTTTATTGAAGACAATCAAAAATTATTTTTAAAAATTGGAATTGATTTCAACTCTTGTTTACACATGCAGTTTTTACTATTGAATGCTCACATCATGTGTGTCATATATATTGCATATGATATATATTATATGTAAATACACTATATGTACTTCTGTATACATTACATATAATAGGTATATATTACATTGTACATTATGGTTAACATGTGAGTATTATATGTTATAATATCACTATTATATATGTAAATTAGAGATAACAGTATGTATATAGTATGTGTATATTATATATATGAATTATATATGTCTATTATACTGTGTTCTATATTAAATGTGTATATATTTCATGTAAGTGTATATTATATACCTTATGTGTGTATTATATGTACATCATTATATAGCATGTGTATATTATAGGTGTATATATTATATAGCATGTGTTACATATGCATTGCATAATATGTGTATATATAATGCATAGATTTTATATATATTATATAATATATATACACACATACATACATATATATATATATATATATACACACACACACACACAAAAATCAGACATATCTATTTGACAAAAGGTAGGCTTGATTAAAAAAAAGTGTTGGAAAGATCCAGACAAAGTACTTTAGACAAATTTGAGAAAGTAATGTTTATATTTAATCTGCTAAAATTAAAGAATTCTATTCTTTATGATCTTAGGCAGTATATATTATATATTACATCTATTATGTTTATATTATATGTGTACATTATATATAAATGTATTTTATATGTACACATTATATATCTATACTTAATGTGTGTGTAGATATTTGTATTTATATAGTCTACAATATGAGAGTGAAATGGTTCTTAATATGGGTTATAAAAACCCACTAAGGAGTTCATGGATAAATTTCAGGGAGTCCATAAACCTGACTGGGGGGGAGTGGAAATTACATCTTTATTTTCACTAATTTTGGGGTTCCTTTCTGATCCTATATATTTGATCTTATATATATGAAAAAACATCCTAAGAATGGGTCCAAAGGCTTTAGCAGACTGCCAAATGAGTTCATGATTCAGATAAAAATTAAGAACTTGAAATTTGTAGAACTGTAAGAAATTTTAGTTTTCAGAATCAAGTTAATTTTTTAAAAACATCTATAAAGCTAATGTGTATTTTGTACATTTAATGTAAATCAAGGGTGGAGAATTCTGGTTTTGCCACAAATAGTTATGTGTTCAAGTCATTTATTATCTACTGGACTGTTTCCTCATTTGAAAAGTGATAGAGTTTGAACTGAATGATTACTCAAGTCCCTTCTACTCAGAAATTTCATGATGCAGTAGAAAATAAATGAACCATTAATTAAATGTTTCTAAGATAATATGGTCAAAATGAAAATTATATTGAAGAAAGACTAATTTTGTAGCAATAGAGTCAAGAAGGCAGCTAATAAGGATGCAATTGCCACATGTAAGCATAGGACATTGAAATAGGAGGGTCACTACCCTGTGATGGTTATAAGAATGAAGGAAAGATATAAGGGATAATCTGAAGTAAAAGTGGATTTTGTGATCAAATGAATATATAAAAGAAAGAGGGGATATATCAAATACAACTCCAGGTTTTCTTGCTTCAGTGAATGAGAGAACAGTGATGGCAAAAAGAAAAACAAGACACTTTGGAGAGAGAGAGAGAGATGGAGATAATATGTTCAAATAGGGGATGCACTAAATTTGAGGTGATGGCAAGTTCCTAAAGTAGAACTACCCAAGAGATGAATGGGTATGTTGAACCGAAGCTGGTGTAAGATGTGTTTGGAAATGTAGATGAGGGTATATCCATCTTAAAACTAAAGTTTAAAGCTCAATGATGCTGTGAAATGGTGAACTCTGAATTCAGGAGGGTACAGAAAAGCAGAGAACCAAAAATAGAATCCTTATTGTTTTAATCAAATATCTATGCAGTTTTAAAAACTTTTTAACACATTTGCAAAGTAGCATTATTTTAATTTTAGAGAATAAACAAAAATCCCTGATACATTCAATGACTTTCTCAATTGTCTGTCATAGCTACTAGAGACAAGATCAACAACCTCTGAGATTCTTAAACCCTTCTTTTTTCTCCAAACTCCAATAGGGAATTACAAAGTAAGTAAAACCTTCAGGTTTCATTTCCCCTCCTTCCCACATACACACACCCCTATATCAACTGACTCCTCTTCATTAATATCCCAATATCCTAACGGAAAAAAGTGATAATGATTTTCACTTAACAGTAGGTAATTAATACAGTTCTCTAGTGTGCATTGATTGAAATAAAATATTTGTTGACATTAAGAATTTTTTTTAATCTGGCTCATTTATTCACTTGGGTGTAAAAGTTGAAAGCTCTCTTTCTGTTCCTATTAATCCATTTCTTTTTTTATGACAAAATTAAATCTTAGAAATAGCTATTGGCTTCCTAGCCTAAGGTAAATCAAATCTGTAGATGAGTGACTAAATTAAAAAAAATTAAAACATTAGAAAAAGTTTTTGTCCTTCATTTTCTTTCTTTCTTTCTTTTTTTTTAACAAGGCTTTGGGGTTAAGTGACTTGCCCAAGGTCACACAGCTAGATAATTATTAAGTGTCTGAGGCCAGATTTGGATTTGAACTCAGGTCCTCCTGACTCTAGGGCTGGTGTTCTATACATTGAGCCACCTAGCTGCCCCTTATCCTTCATTTTTGAAGAAGGCTACATCAAGGAGGTGATGCCATGACAAGCACATCAATTAGATTTGACTGAAGGGGGTCCTGTGCTAAGTCACCAGCATCGCTGTCTCCTCCAGAGCACTCTGGATCCAGTAGCCAGATATGGGCTAGGACAACTGGAGATGGCCCTGCATGCAAGGTTATCAGGGTTAAGTGATTTGCCCAAGGTTATACAGCTAGTAAGAGTCAAGTGTCTGAGGCAGGATTAGAACTCCTATTTCTCCTGATTCCAACATCAATGCTCTATCCACTGTGCCTCCTAGTTGCCCCCTAATATCTAAATACTTAAAGATGAGGAAACCATATCTGTTTAAGTTAAATTGAGTGTCCCATGCAAGTTTACACAATTCAGTGACTGGTTGCTTGCATTCATTTTACCATCAATAAATCTTCATGAAGAAGAATATAGGGTTTGTTATTGCTGTTGCTTTTGTTGCTCCCATTGCTGTTATATATAAGTATAATCATAAATATATTCAATCCATTTTTACATAACAATAAGAACACTTTCAAGATGGACACTGACCTATCATTCCTTGGATCAAAAATTACGAATGAATCTGTAGAGACTGAATTTGAGTTAAAGATCTGAAACCCTGAATATGAATGGTCTTTCCTAAAGACTAAGGTGGGGGGGAAGATGCATGGACAGATAAATATGAGGAGGAGAGAGAGTCAGAGAGAAACATTAAAAAGTCATAGTGAAAGAATACAGACTATAATAACTCTGAAGTCTGGCTTCACACGTACTTGGCAAAGAAGACAAAAATGGAAAATGACAAATGCTCAAAGGGCTGTGGGGAAACGGTTTCCTTAATGTAATGCTGGTAGACCTGGTGAGAGTCCAGCCATTCTGGAAAGCAATTTCTAACCATGCCCCCAAAGCTATTAAACTATACATATCCTTTGACTGAGCAATACTGCTACTAGGTCTGTACCCTAAAAAGATCAAAGAAAGAGAAAAGAATCCATATGTTTAAAAAATTATAGCCACTCTTTTCATGGTGGTGAAGAACTGGAAAACAAGTTATGCCATATGAATATGAAGAAATTTAATTGTGCTTTAAGAAATGATGATTGGGATGCTTTCAGAGAAACTTGGAAAAACTTGTATGAATTGATGCAAAGTAAAGACAGATACATTAGGAGAACAATTATATACAGTTACAATATTATGAAGATGAATAATTCTGAAAGACTTAGAAAATTTGGTCAATACAATGACTAATCATAATTTCAGAAGACTCATGAAAAACCATGCTAACCACTTCTATTTAGAAAGGTGATGGACTCTGTGTCCATTGAAGACATTGTGTCTGTGTGTGTGTGTATGTATGGAGTATAGGGTTTGTTTAAGGAAGACTAGGACCTTGAAGTCAGGACTGCCAAGCCCTCTTCAGGGCTGCTTTCCACCTTTGATGTCCACCTGAGCCATCTAACTCTCACCTGTGGCTCTGTTTTGGTAAGTTGGCTAAACCAGGTTGATGGTAATCGAGAGAGTCTCAAACTCATCAGTGAGTAGTGGGGGGGGGTGTCTACCCCAAGCATGTGAAGTCTTCCACTGGTGGAATGGATGGAAGAGAACAATTTGTTCCAATGGCCATGAAGCCAGCTGGAGCAGGTGCTGTAGAGTACTTAGAGCTTGGTTAGACATTGAAGATGTCAAGGTCATGTACTTCATCTAGAGCCATCACAAGTTGTCTTGATTCTGTCATACTTTGCTGGATCATGACTTTAGTAGAGAAAGTGAGGCAGGTGATATCATGCAGCTCTTAAATCCAATTTAAGCAGACAGCAAAAGACATCACTCATAATCATTCCTCAGAGTCTTGTGGTGACAGGCAAGTGATAAAGTAACAGGTGAAGATACACTGGGAGCTGTAGTCATAACATTGCACATAGGTGACCTAAGTCATAGAGTCATTTCCCCACTGAAAGCAGCAGTGAGATTTGGCAGCCCCCTGAGTGACTGAACAGTCCTTTTAAGGATTGCAATCTTCACCTCCTGACGCAAGGAAGGGGCTAGAAAAGGTGCCCTAAAATTGTCTGCTTACTCAACCCTGATTGTCACAGAAGGTGGGGATCCCATAGTATGGTCGAGACTCAAAAAAAATCTACAAAAACATCTTCAAAGGAGACTACACTCACCATCAGTGCATGGAACGTACACACACCTATAGACACACAAGATCCAATAGACCTGAAAGATGAACAGCTCTTGTTGCAAGAGAATTTAGTAGGTAGCATATTGAAATAGCAGCCCTGAGTGAAACAAGACTGGCAAATGAAGGCCAACTTACTGAAGTCAGATTGGAGTGACCTCAGTAAACTCCATGAAGCTGGGGTAGGTTTTGCCATCAAAATTAATCTAGTCAGCATTTTTTAATACCTACCAAAATGAGTGAAGGACAGGCTCTTGACAATGAGATTGCCACTCCCAGTAAAACATCTTGCCACCCTCATCCAGTGCCTATGCTCTCACCATGAAAAACACTGATGAAGTTAAAGAAAAATTTTATGAAGACTTGAAGACCATTATCATCAATACACCAAAAGAGGACAGACTTATAATTCTGGGTGACTTTAATTGCTAGAGTAGCCTCAGATTACTAGATGTGGCAGGGAGTCCTTGGGAGGAATGGAGTTGGAAACAGCAACAAAAATGGTCACCTACTATTGAGGACTTGTGCATCTCATGATCTCAAGACCTTCTCATCACAAACACTATCTTCCATTTACCTCAGGGCAATAAAACTTCCAGGATGTACCCTTGTAGCAAACATTGGCATCTATTAGACTAGGTGATCAGTAAGAAGAGACAGATCGGATGTGAAAGTGACAAAGGCAATGAGTTGTGCAAAGTGCTGGACTGGTCAAAAACTCATCATCTCTGAGCTAAATATTCACATTCAACCAAAGCCTCAGCCCCAAGGCAAAATGAATACTAAAAGTATTAACATCAATATATTAGAGTGTCTGTCTGAGTAAGAACAGTTTGTTGCTAACTTGTAGTGAAATTGAGCTAACAGAGTTGGAAACAATGGGGCAGCAAAAGAATGGTCAGCTTTCAGACATCTGGTGTGCAGCTCTGCATTTGCTCATCTGGGTCAGAACACTTGCACACCAAGACTGGTTCAATGAAAATGATGGGGAAATATAGAAGCTGCTAAATGAAAAATGAGAACTCCAAAGGGTTTACCAGCAGGAGAGTTCATCCATTTCTAAGAAAAGGCAGCATTTAATTCCATCAAAGTAAAATATAAGCAAAGCTTAAAGAGATGGCTCAGTAAGAAGGCAGATGAAATTCAATTTTTTGCAGGCAGCAAGAAAGCAAAATGCTTTTAGGATACTCTGAAGACTGTTTATGGGCCAAAGACATATGGTGCATCTCAACTACTCAGTGCTGATGGTTCCACATTGATTAATGATAGGGACATGATCCTAGAGAGATAGGTTGAACATTTCCATAGCGTTCTTAACAGACCATCATCAATCAATGCAGAAGCCATTGATCATTTATCTCAAGTTGAAGTCAATCAGACCCCAGATGAAGTTCCAAATGAAGAAGAGATTTTGAATGCCATTAGGCTCCTTTCGAGTGGCAAAGTAACTGCTGCTCATTCTATTCCAATTGAGATCTATAAGGTGAGGTGCCCATTGCTTATAAAAAAACTGACTGAGGTCAGCTAGGTGGCTAGGTGGCGGGCGTAGTAGATAAAGCACTGGCCTTGGAGTCAGGAGTACCTGGGTTTAAATCCGGTCTCAGACACTGAATATTTACCTAGCTATGTGGCCTTGGGCAAGCCACTTAACCCCATTTGCCTTGCAAAAACCTAAAAAACAAAAAAACAAAAAAAAACTGACTGAAATTTTTCAGGTTATATGGCAGAAAAAGGATACCCTGCAACAACTCAAGGATGCCTCCATTGTCCATCTCTATAAAGGTAAAGGGAATATATTATCCTGTGACAATCAAAAGGGTATTTCTTTTTTAGTCATTGCTGGTAAGATTCTTGCTGGAGCCTTTTCAAGAGACTGATCCTTCACCTGGAAAATGCTCAGCTCCCTGAGGGCCAGGGTGGCTTCAGAAAGGGTAGAAGAACAGTCAATATGGTGTTTGCTGCCTGAAAACTCCAGGAAAAATGCCAGAAACAGAACAGAGGTCTGTATACATTTGTAGAGCTGACCAAGGTTTTAACACCGTTAGTCGTGATTATTTATGGAAAATTATGTCAAAATTTGATTGCCTGGAGAAGTTCATCAGTATTGTATATCAATTTCTAAATGACATGTTTGCCTGGGTTCTGGATAGTGGACAATGTTCTTGAGATTTTCCAGTCAACAAAGGAGTGAAACAAGAATATACATACATACATACATACATACATACACACATACATATATAAAATAGTATATATTAATTACATATTATATATATGCACACTTGCAGATATATACCAATACACATATGTACATATACATATAAATACACATGTGCACTTGCAAAAATACATGCACACATGTGTGTGCATTCGTGTATGTGTAAAAGTGTGCATCTAGTTCTGGTTGTTTATCCTTCTTTCTCAAAATAGGTCCATTAGTATTCATTTACATATATACACATATATGTGTATGTATACACACATATATGAATGCTATTGATATTGAATATTATTCATTTATCACTAATCATGTTAAGTTTATATTAATATTTGATCTAGAATAAATCTTTAAGATTAAAAAACTAAAGGTGATCCTTATTCACTGAGAATTTTTTAAATTTAAATTTATTTTCAGTTCTGAATGTTCCTCATTCCACCTTCCCCTCCCTCGCTTATAGAGAAATCAAAACAAACAAAACCTATTACAAATATGTATAGTTAAGCAAAATAAATTCTCATATTAACTATGTCTAAACACACACATTCAAAGTATATAGTGAATGAAACACATATATATATATCTATATACATATATGTACACACATATTTATGTGCATACACATATTGTATATACACACTGAAATCAAAGACTGATATATATATATATACACACACATATATGTACATACTTTAGAAAGGAGAAAATTAATTTGAATAACAAAAGGAACATTAGTTAGGTAAGAGCTCATCCAGTTGGGAATAAAATTATTGTAAAGAATTGCTTTGCTTTAGTACTTTTCTTATTTCCTTATGCATACAAGCTTGCCCTGGGAATCAGGAGACCTGAATTTTAATCCTGAGAGTGTATTAGATAATCTCTAAGGTCTCTTTCAATTCTCAGAAACTGTGCTCTATTATCTTCAAGGTTGGACAAGACAGATTATATAATCTTTTTCACCTCTAAAATCTTATAATTCTAAACTGTAATTTAAAAAAAAAATCAATTCCTATTTAAAGTATTTTGTGAAGCAAAGTATTCCTTTTGTGACATTGGGCAAGTCACTTAACACCCTCATTGTCTTGCAAAAAACAAACAAACAACAACAAAAAGAACATAATATAATATTATACAATCAAAAATGGCAAATACAAATACTTCAAAGAATTTAAAAGGAAGAAATATTAACTATTAGAAAAATGTTCCAAATCATGAAATATGAGAAATATACATTAAGACTACTTTAAGGTTTAACCTCTCTGCCATCAAATTAACACTGTTAATGAAATATGGAAAATTCAATCCTGACAGAGTTGCATGTAGTAAGGCAAACTACAACAGAGTTGATAGAGCTATGAATTGAAATAACTACTTTGAAAAACAATTTGGAATCATGCAAGAAAATGACTAAACTGTTTATACCCTTTGACTTAATCTCACTTATATCTCCCTCCCTAAGAAGTCAAGGAAAAAAAGAAAAGAGCAACACATATCCAAAAATGTTAAATAAATCAATAAAAATAGTTTTAAAAGGTTAGTGCTTTGTGTTTGGTTTTTTTTTAAATAGTGGCAAAAACCTGGGAACTAAATAGATGCCCCTTGATTGAGGAATGGTTGAATAAATTGTTTTATAATAAGAGGTTGGAATATTATAGTTTAAGAAATAATGAATATGAGAAAAGCAGAGAATACAGAAAAACTTATAAAAATGATGAAAATATAAATAGGAAAACAGAGTCACATTTAAGAACCTGTGATTTGTCATCATTGCAAACCAAAATCTTAACTTTTGAATTCTAATCATAATGATTAATTAATCTGGGACTTAGAGATCAAACAACTGACCTATGGTAGCTCAGCTCTTAAGTGTCAGAGATGGGATCTGAACATAGATTTCCTGATGCCAAATCTAATATACTAACTACTATACTATAATATCTCTCAATAATGGCTGCAATTAAAAAAATAAAATAAATTATGAGGAAGTAAAGATGCTGAATGATTTAGAAGTAAACAGGCTATTTTTGTAAAAATTAATATGTGGTTAAAATATTTTAATATATATTAATATGTATATGCAAAATATATTTATTTAAAACAAATAATTGAGTTTATGTATATACAATTGAGTTTTTGCTTTTTTGTATACATTTTTATGTTTATTTTTGTTAATGGTTATTAGGTTTGATAGATTTTGACAAATGACCATATAAAAGGAATTGTCAGTGGTACTACTACTAATTAGGTTACCAACAACACATACAATGATCCTAAGCATTTTAAACATTAGGGGAATATTAATTATGTTACCACTTCTCCTTTCATGGGACTAGAAATTAAAAATTGCCTCTCATATTGTAATAGATGGGTTCTGATAAGTAGCCTGGTGCTATCTATTTAGAGTTGAATTAAAACTGAGAGGGCCTCTCTATCACTTTTCAATTCAATGAACAATCAACTTCTATTTTTTTTTGAGTATACACCTGGAAGTCATAGAGAGATACTTGTTATGTCCACACATCAGTTTAAGAAGGTATATTAAATAAAAAGCATTTAGTCCCAACACCCCAAAACTCATATATAGCATGCAGATCCTATAACATCCCTAAAACTTCTCCAACAAGGGAAATTTGCTATATTTAATCATCATCATCATCATTAGAAACAATGTGAAACTGAACTTTGGTCTGAGAGACCACTTATTCATTGCCCATATGTAATTCGTTGCCTTATTCTGTTAATAGCTAGGAAAAGAAAGTATAAACCAAATACCACTCACATGTCATTAATCAAAGTGACCTTAACCTATTAGTGAAGAAGCTACACAAATGATCTTACCTATTAGTAAAGAAACTAACTAGCTTCCCTAAATCATGGCCAAAAAATATATGTTTTCAGAAAACTACTTTTAATTAACTGTGTTATGCTTTGGTTTGATGAGAACACTGACTGAATTTAGAGTTGAGCCTTGGGTTTAAATATCTCACATATTGAGTAATCCAATAACCCAGCCTAATAAACCAAACTTGTCCTGTCTCTCAAGGAGCTTAGATTCTATCAACAGCAAATCATATCTTCTCTCTGGGCTTCATTTTGTTCATCTGTAAAATGAGGGAGTCAGTAAAATCAGAAGACCTCTAACATTCCTTCCATTTTAAATTCTATGTTCATGAAAAGAGATTAGAAGTGATGAGAAAGTCTGATTAATCAGTTCCAAACTCATTTAAATCATTTCAAAGTCATTATCTAAAGAAAAATCTATTTGAGATTTACTCTGTTTTTCCTTCATCCCCCCACCATGAATGTGGTTATTCACCAGCTCATAGAATTAGTTTTAGAGCTTCAAGTACCCTAAGGCAGATAGGAGTTACATGATTTGCCCAGGGGTCATATAGTTTAGTGAGTATTTGAGACCATATCTGAACTTGAGTCTTCATGACTCTAGGCTAGTTCTCTTGGTCTTGACCATATTTTATGGTGGGATAGGTAATTCCTACAATAACAAAATCACAGCTTACTTTAAAAAAAATTGGGGGGGGACTATGTCTACGAATGTTGAAAGGCTGTTTAAAGTCATCTAGGTCAAACGCCTTATGATTCATCTGAGGCCTGGAGAATTAAGAGGCTTGGGCAACAGGTTCTAGCTCCAATGCTTTTCCCAGCACATTAAGAAACAGAGGACTGAACTAGCCCTAGGGCAGAGGCAGAGTTTATGAAATATTATCTAATATATATCAAAACAGTAAATGATAAAGTATATGGAAAGCACTTTATAAATTCCCCAAACCTGTATGGTTATCAATTATTAGTACAGGGAAGGTAACCTTTGTGGCTGAGAGTAATATTCAAATAAATACCAAGGGTTTATGTACATTTGAAAGAAATGCTTAAACCTTTAGCCAGGCTCTGGTGAAATAAGCTGACACTGCAGCTGCTGCTGGCAGCTTTTAAGTTGTTTGCATTGTACTGAACTGAGTAACGTGATGCCTAACCCCCTGGGAATCTAATGGAAATGAATTGAGTGCCTCCTGTGGTTACCCCTGTGGGCAAAATGTACTTGAAAGAAATATTCCATTCTCTAACCCTCTCACTTTCTCACTAGTGCTCCCTCCCTTCCCCAAGTTGTTTATATGAGTAAAGTCTTGTGCCACAAAACTGAGCAGGTCAGACAGACTTTTAAGACCTTTTGGTGTCCTGTCACGTTAAACCTGTTCTCCATTCCTGACTCCCCTCTTCTTCAGGAGAAATCAAAAACTTAAACAAAAATGCATTTTTATTCTTTCCAAGTAAATGACACTACTAATACTATGATATCCCTTTCCCCCCACAACTCTTAACTTCTTTCCAACTCTTACAGTACTATAATCTTGACTCTCCCTCCTTGCCTCCTCAAGGAGAGAAAGCATCCCCAACAACTTTCTGTAGTAGGAAATGTTTTTTTCTCTATGGTCCATTGAAGCAGCACTCCTACATGGTATATTTGTCATTATTTGATGGCCCTGCTAGATTGTCCATTTGCCAGAATCTTGTCATCATAGAGCCTTCTGAGCTTCATACTGATCTGATCAGCCACAATCGAATACAAAGTACTTGTGCCTCAACATATAGAAGTCATTTTTGATCCTCTTTGAGGATGAAGGACAACAACCACACATCATTCAGTTCTCTTTCTTCAAGGTTCACTCCATCTCTATCACACAGTTAAATTCTGTAATTCCATGAGTAAGGATAACTGTGTGAGACCATTTCATTCAACTCTGTCTTCTCATATGCAAACCTTTCCCTCAAGCTTGTGGACTTAAACATGCCACTATGCCCTTATATGAGTCTGGCCTCTCAGGGTCATCAAACTACTTAGAGCTCATTGATTCTGACTTTTCTATCTCAACCACACTTAGGGAAAGCATGCTCTAGACCTATAATTACTTCACTTAGGTGTTCCAGCAATTTAGAGATAGCTTAGAACAATAGAAAGAATATAGCCTATAGAGTCAGACAACCTGGGTTCAGATCCTAGCTCTGCTACTTATTCATTGGATGACCTTGGCTAAGTCATTTAAATTTTTAGTGACTCAGTGAAGGCTTATCACTGGATAGATGCTTAATAGATGGTTATTGACTTGACTTGAAGAGAACATTTCACCATATATATTATAGTGAGGATTACTTTCAAACATAGGTTAAATTAGTTGACCTCTGAGGTGTTTTCCAACTATTAAAATATCTCTAGTCTTTTTTACTCTAGCTTCAAACTATTTCACACATCTATCCTTTTTTTTTGCACCCAGCAAATCTCAGCTAATTTATTAAGCACTTTCTCTGTTGAACCTTCTATGCCACAGACTAGGAATGCTAATACAATGAATAAAACATTACCCATTCACAAAAAAGCATAGATTCAAATCATGGACTCAACAAATACAAATATATAGAACAAATCTAGAGAGAATAAATACAAAGTAATCAAGGCAATGTAAATCAAAAAGACATTAACAGTTGAGGGGAACAAGAAGGTCTTCATATAGAAAGTGGTACTTAATCTATGTCTGATTTTTTTAAGGCAATCAGGGTTAAGTGACTGACCCAGGGTCAGACAAGCTATTAAGTATCTGAGGTGAGATTTGAACACAGGTCCTCCGGACTTCAGGGCTGGTGTTCTATCCAGTGCATTTAAGCTATGTCTTGAAGGAAGAGAGATTCCATGAGGCTAAGGTGATGTAATACATTCTGAGTCAGAAAGATAACCAATGAAAAATAAAAAGACAGGAGATAATGTTGTTTGTAAAAAACAGAGCCCAATTTGGCTTTATTACAGAGTGAAGGAGGAAGTTTAATATATAATGAGAGTGGGAACTTGGATATAGCATAAAGTTGTGAAGTTTATGAATGAATAAAAAATTATTATGTGCTTCCTCTGTGGCAAGTACTGTTAATTATTAGGAATACAAATAGATAAATAAGCCACTCAAGCAGCTCATAGACTAATTGGGAGGGACAATACACATTGAAAAGCTCAGAGGTAGAAGAGATACAGCTCAGAAAAACATAGTATGTATCAAGGTGTCAGTCTTACAGAAGCAGCCCACCCATTGGGAAGGGGATAGGTAGGTTTTGGAGTAATAGTGGAATGAAGATTCTGGGTTCTCTCTGATGCAGAGAGGGATGGAGAATCAGAGATCATTTAAAAGGAGAAAGGGGGAGGGGCTTTGGCAGGAAGTTTAATTTAGAAACAATCAAGATATCATTACAATTGTAAGAGGATTACATGGTCAGATCTATCTTAAGGAAGCAGAGTAGAGAGAAGAATAAAGAGGAGAGAGATTTAAGATAGAGAGACCAATTGGAATTCTGTTGCAATAGTTAATCAATATATAAGAACTTGAACTAAGATGGTGGTCTTGTGAGTAGAGACAAAGGGTTGGATGGGAGAGATGGGAGAGATGTGGTGGTAGAAACATCAACATTTGAAAATTGAATAGATACCTGAATTGAGGAAGAATGGGGAGTTAAGAATAATGCCAATGTTAAGAACCTGGGAGACTGGAAGAATGATATTTTTTTGTAGAAACTGGGAAGTTTGGAAGATGTTAAGTTATGAGAGAGAGAGAGAGATGAGTTCAATTGTAGACATGTTGAATTTGAGATGTCTCTGGTACATCCAATTCTAAATAGGCAATTGTGGTTCAGGACAGAAGAGCAAGAGTGATCCTGGCGAATCTGGGAGTCATCAGTATAAAGAAAGTGATTCAGAAGCAGATAAAATCATCAAGAAATGGAATATAGAAATATTAGAGTGAGTGTCCAGGACAGGGTCTTGAAGAACATAATTTGGATGATGAACTGGTAAAGGAAACTGAGAAGAAATAGTTCTAGAAATAGGCAGATAAAAGGAGAAATGGGAGAAAATACTGTCTGAAATGTCCAGAATAAGAGAATAGCCAGGAGATAGTGGTCAATACGGACAAATGCAATAGGGAGGTCAAGAAGGATAAGGAATGAAAAAATATCATAGGAGATCATTGCTAACTGAAAAAAAATCAACTGAAGTCAAATGATGGTCAGAAGTCAAATTGTATAGAGTTGATCAGTGGGAAGAAAGAACGTGGAAACAATAGCATTTTCTGGTTGTTAGGCTGAGAAACAGAAGAGAAACATAAGTTGAAGGGTTGAGGAGATGGTAGGATCTAGTGAAGAACTTTTAAAGAAAGGGGAGAACTGGACATGTTTAAAATGGGGGGGGATGAGTGAGGTTTCAGTCTTCTAGAGAAGTTGGAAAGAGTCTATCCTAGACATATCTTCTAGTTTAGGCTTTTATTATTTCTCACCTTCTAATCAGTCCCTATGTCTCCAAGCTTTTCTTCCCCAAGTTATTGTCCCTACAGTTGTCAGATTGATATTATTCCTAAAACACAAATCATAGCAGTGCCTCACTTACTCATTTGAAAATTTTCGAAGCTTCACTCTCACCTGTAGGAAAGAACAATAGAAAGAATACTGGCTATAGAGTCAAACAACCTGGGTTCAGATCCTAGCTCTGCTACTTATTTTTTGGATCACCTTGGCTAAGTCCCTGTTTGGCACATAAAGCCTCGCATAATTTTGTTTTCCTGATTACCTTCCACTTTAATTTCATATTACTTAGACACTATATATACTAAACAAATTATTCTGCTAAATGTTGCTTATAAACAACACTCTATTTCTTACCTCCATATCTTTGTATAAATAATTCCCCAGATCTGGAATGTATTCTCTCCTTACCTCCAACTTGTTAGAATTCTTAACTTCCTTCAAAATACAACTCAGATGCCAACTCTACCCAAAGTCTTGATGTATGCACTTTTTGAAAATTATTAACATTATCTCCTTTCTGCCTGGTTTTAATTTTTATGACATTGTATTTACTAATTGTGTACATTTTTTTATTTCATTAGTAGTGAATAAGAACCTTTTCATTTTTTTTTTTATATCCCTAGGACCTAGAATAAATAGTGCCTTGTACTGAGAAGAAATGTGGCAAATGTTTGTTGATGTGATTTGCTAAGATGACTATTATGACTGATGGACAATAAGAGAGCAAGACTTTAAAATCACTGGCCCCATACTAGGTCACTTGAGTGAGTCAAGAATAATTATGACTTTGACAACTATAGACCAGTGCATATGTTTCTACACAAAACTTGTAATAATAATAGTTTATACTTCGGTTGCTCTTTGCCACCACATAATACATTCTCAATGTTATCTCATTATAACTTCAAAAGAATTCTGAGAGGTAAGTAGGACAATGTATTACAGATGAAGAAACAGGATCAAAGAGCTTTGGTGACTTGCTCAAGATCAATCCAGAAATGAAAAAAAGATCAATCCAGAAATGACAAAATTAGACACCTGTGTCTCAGATAGCAGTGACTAATTGTTGCTATTTACTATATCCTTATGGCTACATCTGCAAAAAGATCACACAGATATGTTAAGCTAACCTTTTGTTCCCAGAAGTCATGTTTACAATGACCTATAAGAGAACAGTTTGACTATCCACAAACAATAGGTTACCATTTAAACATGAAAACAGTTGGGTTAGGAAACATAGGATGATGAAATACTTACTTGGTCCAAGACCTATGGAAAAAGCAGCAACATAAAAAAGTAAGCTGACCAAGGAGAGCCATTTCAAAAATTCTGGAACTTTATCTGGCCCCATTTCCTGGTAGTGTTGTGTTGGACTTGGTCGAGGGATTCCAACACTTGGTACAAATGCCCAAGTCAGCTCCCCTTGCCTTTTAGTGTCACTTCTGATTGACATTAATGAGTTCTTGCTGTTTGTAGTGATCTCCATAAATAGTTCTTTGAGAGTGTTGTTGCTAACTGGCAAATTTCCTTGTTCAAAGTCTTCTAGTGATTGGTTGATAGGACTAGGACTTCTGCAGATATGGGTAAAATTGATATGGATATTAAGATTCACAAGACCCATAGTCACCAAGGAGGCAGCCATCACTGTGGTGCCAAGGCACAGAAATGTCTTGCTTCCAACCTGGTCCACAAAAAGGGTGGCTGGAATTGTGCTGACTACTTTGACAACTCCAACTCCAGTCGAGGCTAGGCTAGCTGCCTCATTGCTCTGAAACCCAACAGATTTTAAGATAGTTGATGCATAAAATAAAATATTTGGCTGTCCTGTTATTTGCACAAAAAAAACCAAAGTGAGACCTATTAGTACCCTGGTCCTCATGTTGTCTTTTGACCGAAAAAGATCCCAGACACTGTATTGATGCTCATCTTTCAAGGAGGATTTTATTGCAGTAAGTTCTTCAGTAGTATCTGAGATGCCTCTTAATCTTCCTAGAACTTTGCTAGCAGCTTCATCATACCCTTTCATCACCAGAAATCGAGGGCTGGGTGGAAGAAAGTACATTGCGATGGCCTGCAAAACTCCCAATGGAATAACAAGTCCAAACATATATTTCCAACCATGGAAAACACTGGCAAATGCATAATTTGAAATATAGGCAAGGAGAATGCCTATTACAATCATAAGTTCATTCAATGATACAAGAAGGCCTCTTCTGTGCTGTGGAGCAATCTCTGCAATATAGACACAAGTAGCAATGGAAGATAGGGATATGGAAATTCCTATGGCAATTCGTCCTATAATAAGAACTGGATAGGATAAACTCAGGATCAGAACCAAGCTTCCCAGCCCAAGTAAGCAGGATGACAAAATGATAGCAGTTCTTCTCCCATATCTGTCTATCAGGAATCCGCCTGTGAGAGATGCCAGTAAGGCCCCAATGAGTAGGGAACTCACAACCATTTCCTGCTGTCGACAAGACAAGGCTAATAAGCCACTTAATTGCAGAAGGGCCCCAGAGATGAGCGCAAGTTCATAACCCACCAGGAGTCCACCGACAGCAGCAGTGACAGATGAGAGGAAAGTAAACATTCCACATCCTACAAACAAAAGGAAAAGAACAGAGATGTCAGTCCCAAATTATTATTTTAACATTCTATGTATGAAGTGGGCCATAACCTTGGACAAATGATTTCATACCACTGAGCTAGGATGAAAAGACCAAATACCAAACTCAGCATAGGACAAACAGAGATCATTGACTATAGAAACAAAGTCTTCCCTCTACCACCTCTTTTTTTTAAGGGGGAAGAGATGGTGTTAAATTTGTTAAATCATTAAAAGATGACTATGATGACTAATGTTCTCTATAAACAAACAACTATGAACACAGCATATCAAAAAAGAATCATAGGGATTAGGAATGGGTCAACTAATTCTGATAACCTAGCTCATCCTATCCTACCCCAGCTCTCAAGAGAAAACCTTTGAACAAGACTGGGATTGAAAACAACTTTCTATGAGTTGGGTCCCAAAGTATGAATTAGGTCATGTCCTTGGGCAAATGGTTTCATACTACTGATTTAGGAAGAATAGATCAAATACTAAACTCATATCATTGTAGGAAAAACAGAGATCATTGATTATAGAAAC
The DNA here is from genome assembly GCF_037893015.1 of Macrotis lagotis. NCBI lineage: Eukaryota > Metazoa > Chordata > Mammalia > Peramelemorphia > Peramelidae > Macrotis > Macrotis lagotis. Next base: position 143,841,194 of record NC_133662.1, on the reverse strand, counting down.
AAAGACTTCCCTCCATCACCTTTTCTTTCTTGGGGGGTGGGGTAGAAGGGGAAGGAGAAAATGTAGGAAAAACTTTTCCCCTAAATATGTTAAATCATAAGTAGATAACTGTGCAGACTGATGTTCTCCATGAAAAACACAACTATGAAGACTATATATTGGAAAAAGAATTTGCTTAGGAATTAGCAAGGGGTCAACTATTCTGATTACTTAGTCCATCTTCTCCTATCCCAATTCCCAAGAGAAAATCTTTGAACAAGACTGCAAATGAAGACAGTTTTCTCAATGAGTTAGACCCCAAAGAAGGGCCTCTGCTTCTCCTAGTCTGGGAAAAAATAAATCTGGGGCTAAGGTTACCAAGGGAATCATTACCTAATCCTTAATATCGTTTTTAACATTTTTGCTTGTTATTAATAAAAAGTTAGTCACTTAGTTTGTGTTATCATGGTTGGAAAAAGGGAAAATACCAACATTAGCTGAAACATGGGCCTTATCTTCAAAAAGCTTATAATTCAGTAGAAGGGTATGGATATCAACATAAATAATTTTAATATATGATAAGTACATGCCACAGATTTTTGGTGTGAAGTCTCCAAGAAGTTGTTATTGACTAAGAAGATCAGACAAGGGTTTGATGGAGGAGATAGAAATTGTAGTAAGTTTTAAAAAGTAGTAAGTATGTTATTACAGGCTTAGTGGGAAGCAAAAGACATGGAGATCCCAGAGGACGTTTGGTCTAGCCCCCCTCATTTTACAGATGAGGAAACTGAAGCTCAGCTAGATTAAGTGATTTGCCAACAATTAGAGAGAGAGCAGGTATCAGAAGCAAGATTTGAATGCACAATGCATCTCAGATCTGGAGTTAGGAAGAACTGATGTCAAATCTGACCTCAGACACTATCTGCATGATCCTGAGCAAGTCACTGAACTCTGTTTGCCTCAGTTTCTCATCTGTGAAATGAAGTAGAGAAAGAAATGACAAATCACTCCAGTATTTGCACCAATAAACTCTGCAGCCCTAAGAAAACAAAATTGGCAGGATCTTTGTTTTCCTTTTAAAAGAAGAAAGTTATACCTGAAGATGACTGCAATCTTAAAAGACCCCTCAGTCTTTAGGCTCTCATGTAGAGTATCTCAGACCACTTGTACCCTAGGGCCAGGTAGGATTTCCAGAACGTAGCAGCTGAAGCTGCTGCAAACACTGACTGTACATCTTGAAGGTGTCAGTAGTGGCTTTGCTGCCACCACTAAGTCCTAGAACTGGGAAATAGTCAGATTCCAGATCATGCCTTTCCTAGTCATTGCTTCCCTACAAGAAGACCCTCCTCAACCCTTCTCTAACTGGACCAGCCTTGTTCTGTGCTTGATTGAAAGGTTGAGGTACATTTCTTGCAATCTTTAAAATGCTTAGTAACCCTGTTTTCTGTCATTACTCAAGTTGGGGAACCAACCCCCAAGAAAAAAACAGGAGATTCCCATCATCAACTCCTCACTTTTGAAGTATAGTAGGGTAAAAGGTATTAGCTCTCCTACCCAGCTTTGCCAATCCCAAGACAGAAGCTCCTTGTATAATAGGAGAGCCAAGGTTAAAAGTGAAATCTACTCTGGAATGGAAAGAAAACTTCCTTTGCTTGCTATCCAACCTGACTGAAGATTTGTCCTATCATTCCATAATCCATCCTGAAAAATAACCAAAGGCAGGGTAGATATAATTAGTGCATTGATTGCCTTTACTGTTTTTCTTGTGGTGGGGGGAGCAGTGCTGGGAGCTGGGGGTGGGTGGGCTGCAGTTAATATTTAGAAATAACTATTTTAAAAGTAAAAAGTATCAACAAAATGTATGCATTGCCTGAAGTTCAGGTAATCTTTAAAAAATAATAAAAACTACAAAAGTCAATAAGCCTTTTTAAAGATAATAAAAATAGTCTTTAATTTCTTTTCTCCATCCAACATTGAGAATTAGTATTTCTGTTAGGGCAATACCTTGATATGCTAGAAAATATAAAGTGGTAGCAGTTTTCTACATCATCTCATTGTGGAATGGTAATATCTCATAAGGTATAGTAAACCACATGGAAATATTTTGTGCTGGGTGGATGTTTAGTACAGCTGATAGAATTATATTTTAGAGCTAGAAGGTACCATATTGTTATCTAGTCCAATTCTTTTATTTTACAGATGAATAGAATAAGGCCTAGTAAGAATCCATGATTTGGTCAAAATCATATAAGTATTAAATGACAGATATAATATTCAAACTCATGTTCTTTGACTCCAAATCCAGAATTCTTGCTGTACCATAGGTCAGAGATGCTCTAGGAAAAAATGGCTTTCTTTCTTTCTAACTACACTCTCTCCTCCTCCTCTCCCTCTCTTTTTTTCTCTCTCTCCTTTCTCATTAATAAAGAATTCTGTACACTCAGAAGAGAAAAGAAGGGCATTTAGAGGAATTATATATATACATATATATATGTATATATATATATATACTTTAAAAAAACAAAAAATCAAAACCAGCAGAAAATTATACAAAATGTCTTCTCAGTTCCATATCTATATCTATGTATATATATATATATATATATATATATTATTACTCTTTTTTTCTATTCCTTGTATATATGGAATATATTATAATTATTGGTATTTGTTGAGTTACAATAACAAAATGAAAAAGAATTCAGTACAACAAATATATACATACATGTGTGTATACATAATAAAATATATGAATATATATAACATATACAGATAATATACATATAAACACACATAATATATGTGGATATATGACAATGTGCATAATAATAGACTTCTGTACAGCAGATATATATACATATATGCATAACTGTATACACAATATATACATGTATTGTGAATACATATGTGTGAATATAGGCATGTGTGCATAATATATAAATATACATAGCATGTATATATTTATAATAATAAAATTAAAAGAATTCTACAATAAATATATACATCTATATGCATATTATAGCACTTATTACTATTATTATATACTTTGGAGGTCAATGAGACAATGCCTTCAGAGAAATGAAAAAGAGAATCATACAGAAAGAAATGGAGAGCCACATGATAGGTGTAAGCAAGAAGCAACATATAGCAATTTTTGTACTTTAAAAAGTAGGAGTAAAAGAAGTCAACAAGAAATTGTTGAAAGAGAAGAGAGAAGATAGACTATTTATTTGGTCAGGATTAGGGACAAATGGACTGCTTGAGTGCTCCACTGGTAACGTAAGTGTTAGGAGAAAATAAAGAAGCCTTCCTTTGGATTGATTGAACTACTATGACAGCAAGTTTATGGGAGAATGTACACAAAAGTCAAATAGAACAAAGGGGCATAATCTGGAATCAATAAGATCAAATATCCATTTGTGCTAGACACTGGGTCAAGCATGAGGTGCCTAAAAGATGATGTGTTCTGTCCTCTAGGAATTTATCATACAAAGGGTGAACATGACAAGTATAAAAGTAAATATGATGCAATGTGGAATGTGATAAAGACAAAGGAGAGTTCTAGACAAAGAACTATAAAAAGTTTGAAAATGAATTATTTTGGCTAGATGAATTAGGGAAGACTTTATGGAGAAGAAGGCACTAAATAACCTTAAAGGAAGAGGCAAACCAGACAGATAAAATTCAAGAGACATCCTACATGAGAGCAGGAAAGCTCATAGCAAAATCAGGAAAAAAACAATTTGGCCAGACTTTAGAGTTTGAAAGGGAATAATTTGAAATAAAGCTAAAGAGGTAATTAGATTGTTTCATATCCTCCATAAAAAACTAATAAAAATAATAATAATGCATTTATTTAGTGTTTTAAAATACTAAATTTGCAAATGTTTTTCTCATAGCAACCTTGAGTGGTAGATGATATAAAAGTATTTCCTTATCTATTTTATAGATGAAGAAACTGAGGCTCTATGTGGCAAAGTGAATTTCCTATGATCTAAAAGTTAGCAAGAATTTAAGGGGTGACATGAACCCAGGTAGCCTAACTTCAGAGACTAGAAAAATTATATTTGTTATCCTTTGTGTAAGAAAGAAAGACCAGAAGCGAGTAGACCTATTCATTCACTCCAGAAATGATTAGGACAATGACAGTTTGAGCAGGCAGAAAAGAAGAGACATTGTCTAAGTACTATAGACAGACCTTGAAAATCAATTGCATATTGTCAAGTGAGGCAGAAAATAGCTGTTTCTGAGCCTGTGACTGGAAGGATGATCCACCCATTCAATCAATCAACAAAGCTTTATTAAAATTTTACTATGTACTAGGCAACTATGCTATGTAATAGCATTTTTTAATACAAAGAAGAAAATAGTTCCAACTGTGAATAGAGGAAGAGAACATGCAAAATACTAAGTACACAAGATAAATCCAGATTAAATCAAAGGTAAACTTAGAGGGGAAGTCTCTAGAAGAGGGGTGGATCCAGAAACAACTCTTGCAAAAGGTAAAGTTTAAGCTGAGCCTGAAGGAAACTTGGAATTCTAAAAGGGGGTGGGGTGGTGAAGGCAGTAATATATCACTACTTAAGTCTGCATCAGAGAGAGAGGGAGAGAGGAAGAGAAGGAGGGAGAGAGGGAGGGGGAGAGCAGAGAGACACACAGAGATAGAGGAGAAAAGGACATATGTATGAAAAAATTTACAATGGCTCTTTCTGTAGCAAAAATTAGAGATGGAAATAATATTCATCAATTAGGGAATGGCTTAATGAGTTATGGTATATGCTTGCGATGGAATAAGGGCAATCACTTTCAGTTATATCCAACATAATGACCCCATTTGAGATTTTCTTGGCAAAGATTCTAAAACTGTTTGCCCTTTCCTTCTCCAGTTTTTTTTTTTTTTATGAGGAAGGAGGCAAACAGATTAAGTGATTGAGCCGAAGTCACACAGCAAGTGTCTAAAATCAGATTTTAATTTGGGAATGTGAGTCCTTCTGACTTCAAGTATTATATTCTGTCCATTTTGCTACCTAGGTGTTGATGGAATACTATAGTTCTATTTGTTACTCTTTGTCCTTCACTCTTTGCAAGGCAATGGGGTTAAGTGGCTTGCCCAAGGCTACACAGCTAGGTAATTATTAAGTGTCTGAGGCTGGATTTGAACTCAGGTCCTCCTGACTCCAGGGCGGTGCTCTATCCACTGCACCACCTAGTTGCCCCTTTGTCCTTCATTCTTGAAGAAGATCATGACATCAGGGAGGTGATGCCTTGACAAATCCACAAAGTGGATTTGAATGAGGGGTTGCTGTGCTAAGTCACCAGTCTCACTTTCTCCTCCAGAGCCATCTGAATCCAATGCCTAGATAGGAATCAGGACAACTGGAGATGGCCCTGGATGCAAAGCAATCAGGGTTAAGTGACTTGCTCAAGGTTACAGAGCTAATAGGTGGCAATCTAGTCTGAGGCTGGATTCAAAGTCCTGTCCTCTTGACTCAAAGACAAGTGCTCTATCCCCTGTACCATCTAGCTGCCCTAGTGTTTTATTAGAAATGCTGAGCAAGATGCTTTCAGGAAATCCTGAGATTTACAATAACTGATCCAGGAGAACACTGTATCCAGTACTAGCAAAATTGTATATTGGGGCAGCTAGGTGATGCAATGGATAGAGCACAGGCCATGGAGGCAGAAGGTCCTGAGTTCAAATCCAACGTTAGACACTTAATATATGTGACCCTGGGCAAGTCACAACCCCATTGCCTTGCAAATAATAAAAAAAAAAATGCATGATGTTTACCTGTGTGCAACTTGTTTGTTCTTAGAAGTAGGATGATCCAAGACAATGCCAAAGGACTTATGATATAAAATGCTATCCATTTTTGGAAAAAGAACTCTTGGAGTCTGAATGCAGACCATACACACTTCTTTTTTTAAACTTCATTTTTTCTAGGGCTTTTTTGCAACATGGATAATATAGAAATGTGTTTTGCATGACCGAATAATTTATATCCAATTTGTTTGCTATCTCAAGGAAAGAGGATGGAGGGAGAGAATTCAAAACAATATTTTTTTAAGGAATGTTTAAAAATTTGCATATAAGTAGAAAAATATAAAATATGAAAAAGAATATGAACTTCTTGAGGGGAAGTGTTTGCATCCCTATTTGGCACATCATAAGTACTTAATGATTGCTTTTAATTTCAGTCTAAAACAAACAAAAATATGGAATTATTAACTTAAAGAGTAGTGAGGTAGGATTGAGGAGAATATCCCAGGAAGAGGCACAATGAAAGGCACAAAAATATGGAAGTAATCCCTATTTAACAAAGACCTCTCAGAAAACAATAGATTAGTGGAAATTAGGTGTAATTCAACATCTTACAATATCCAATACAATAAACTTCAAATAGACACATAGTATAAAAATTAAAGGTCATAAGAGACTAAATCATTGTGTTAGAGAACCAAAAACTATGAGGAAACTCAATTTACTAATGTAGATCAATGCCAATTTTCCTTTAGAGAGTTTCCTAGAACACCAAGAACCTTATAGCACAAGCACACTACAGTTTTTATCTAAGTGGGTTCATGGATAGATCTCCAATCTCTGACTGCTTTCTTCTGTCTTTATGTTTTCTTGACCAACTACAGGTCAGTGACTAGTGATCTTGAAAAAAACAAATACTGTCAACCTTGCCAGTTAGGAGTTAAAAGAGTTCCTGAATTGGCTACCAGTTATTCAGAGGAAACTGTAACCTTTTCTACATTCGTCTTGTAGCTAAAGGACTAGAGAAAGTCATGCATGTCCTCAATGGCAAGGGGATCTGGATCCTATGAATTACTCAGATAGCATATATCCAAAGTACATGAAAAATATCTGATCACCAGTCCCATGAAGTTGTCTTTTACCATCAAAGAAGATATGAGAGCATAATTATGAGTTCCTTACAATGTTTTACGTTTTCTGTATTTGCTCATCCTTGCCTTTTGACTTTAATATTTAAGAGCCTCATATTATATAGTAAACAAATAGCTATCATATCTAATATCCTTATTGCTTATTCAGGGCCTTTTCTAGAAGGGACTTGGCTGCCCATATATTGGGGAAACCTTAGGCATTAACCTGTTTTAGAGATTTCCCTGAAATTACTACAGGGTATAAACAGAGACAGAAAGAAGTGAGGGTAGATTCCATATAATTGAAATCAGTCTAAATGAGCCCAAAGTCTCTTGCTGGAGTCCCTTAGACCTTGAGGGTATATTTGAAATATCTAGATGCCTCTAAAAAGTCTTAATTGGGATGCTTGGTCTTAGTTATTGTAATTCAGATAACGTAAACCTGGGACTGGGTTGTGTACCAGGGTGCCTCCTTGCCTTAGCAGAATCAAATGCAACACAGACTAGTGGGAGCAGGAGGAGACCTCTGATATAGGCTCTAGACCAGAATTTTTCAAACTCTTTTCTGCTGAGTCCTAAAATTTCACAGAAACTGGTCCAGGCACTATAGGGGGGACGTGAAAAGATACATGAGGTCTCTATGCTACAGGTGTGTTCATAGAACCGGAAACTTAAGGGGGGTTTTGGTTCCTCTATATTTTAAGCTTTTATAAGGATATTAATTCTGAATCCTGTTCTTTTTATTCTATCTTAAAATACCTTCTCCTCATATAACTAAGCCAAAACAATATAGGTGTTTCCAAATGTATTCAAAAAGCAGAGTAGTATATTAGATAAAGCACTGGCCCTCAGAAGCAAGAAAAACTAAGGTTAAATCTAGTCTTTGATACTAGCTGTGTGATCCTGGGCAAGTCATTGAATCCTGTTTACAGACGAGTTTCCTCATCTGTTAAATGAACTAGAGATGGAAATGGAAAACAAGTCCAGTACCTCTACTAAAGAAAACTCCAAATAAAATCATGAACAAAAAAAAATGACAAAAGTTTTCTCCTAAACTCTATTTATATAAAGTTTTATTTCTGCCTACTGGAATCAGAGATATTAAGTTGAATTCCTCTTCTAGACAACACTGATGACTAGCATTTATGAAGTACTTTAACATCTACTTTAATAAATATTAGCTTATTTTATCCTCACAACTACCCTCTTTCAAATTACCTTGATTGATTAAGGTTCCAAGTTTTTGCTTTAGTATAAAGTTTATATCACTTTGAACATCTTGAAAAGTGTACCCAGCCATTCTGTGACCTCATCCCATTCCTGAACTTCCATTCCCACCCACCCAGAGGTTGACCTGATGTAAAACAAGTGGAACTATTTTCTTTGGCTGCATTTTTATTACCTCATCTGTAGGTGAAGAATGCAACCGACTATAATGTAGTCTATCACTATCAATCATGTCAAATCAAATACATGATTTAAGCGATGCTGGGAAGTCTAGCTCATTTATTTACTTGTTTGCTTATTCAATTGCTTATTTTTATTTGTTCATTTATTTATTCATTTGTTTATTTGTTTAATCAAGATACCTGGAATCCCACTACTCATCTTTGGTCATCTCTGGCAAGAAGCAACAGATGATCATAGAGTGTAGTTTTAGAATTGTAAAGAACTTCGGAGATTAAATCAAATTCTCTTATTTTAAAAAATGAGAAAACCGAGGCCTAGAGAGGTTAAAGGGCTTGCCTGTGGTCACACAGACTGTAAGCATCAGAGACAGATTTAGAACTGAAGTCTCCTAACTCCAGATGCAATAAAGTGGTCCAGTGTAGAGAATATTAGACCTTTAGTCAGGAAGACTTGATTGCATTTTTCATTTTTATTCTCTCCCTATCTCCATTCATTGGTATATTTATGAAGTCATGCAAAACATTTCCATAGTAGTCACGTTGTATGAATAAAAAAACCCAAGAAAAATAAAGAAAAAATGTTTCAGTATGATCTCAGGGTCCATAATCTCTATCTGAAAGCAGATAGCATTGTTCATCATGAGTCCTTAAGATATGAGTTCAAATCCAGCTTCAGAAAACCACTAGTTGTATGTACCTGGGCAAATCATTTAATCTCTGTGTACCTCAGTTTCCTCTTCTGTAAAGTGACATCAAATGAGACATCCATGAAGCACAGTGCCTGGATCATAGCAGGTGATTAATAAATGCTTGTTTCCTTCTTCCCTTCTTTCTTTTATAATATGCTATTGATTTGTAAGTCCAATGTGAATATGTACAACCAGTCAAAAGAAAAAAACTACCCCTTAACATTACCTCAACTGTTTTTACTTTTAAAACTATAATTCTCATACTCTTAGTCTCTGCCACACGAAATTTGTTTTACATATATCAGTGACAGGGAAGCTAGGCAGTACAATGGACAGAGCACCAACTCTGTAGTCAAGAGGACTTGAGTTCGAATCTAGTCTTAGACACTTGAAACTTACTAGCTGTATGATCTTGGGCAAGTCCCCTGGTTGCCTCTCATCAATACCATCTCCAGTCATCTTGATTCATATCTGACCACTGGACCTGGATGGTTCTGGAGGAGAAAGGGAGGCTAGTAACTTAGTACAGTCCCCCTCACTCAAATCCAATTCATGTGCTTGTCATGGCATCACCTCGCTGATATCATGGTCTTCTTCAATAACAAAGGACAAACAATAGCTAGTGGTACAGATGATAGAATGTGGGGCCTACAGTCAGGAAGATTTATCTTCCTGAATTAAAATCTGGTCTCAGACATTTGTTAGTTATAAAGTGAGCAAGCCACTTAACCTTGAGTGCCTCAGTTTCTTTATCTGTAAAATGAGGTGGAGAAGGAAATGGCAAACCATTCTAGTATCTCTGTCAAGAAATCTCTAATGGGATCACAAAGAGTTGGACACAACTGAAACAATCAAACAACAGCAATATAATACATCAAAGAAAATTATAGAGAGAGAAAAGAACTTGATTTTAAGACCTAAAGCTGGAAGAAAACTTGGAAATCAACTAATCCAGTGAAATGGATTCCTTAGATGGTCTTGTGAAACATGTACTTTTTTCTCAGAATATTATTTTTAAATGTATAAGATAAAATCCATAGAATTACAAAGGAGTCAATTATATTAAAATAGATATCAAACATTTTTTAAAAGTCATGAATTGTGGGTTAAGGACCTTTGATCTAGTCCACCTCCTTCTACTCCCTTCATTTCACAGGTAAGGAAACTCAGTACTAAAAGGTTCAAATAATTTGTCCAAGGTCACACAGGAAGTGACAGAATCAGAATTCAAGTGCAGATTAGGTGACCCACATCCAGGACACTTTTCACTGTACAAACTGTGACCAGGAATTTTATATCTCTGTGTTTTGTTTATCATGTAAAAGGAGAGGCAAAACCTACAGACGTAATAATTCTGGCTTGCTGTGGGCAGAAATGTTATTCTGTGCCTAACACTGCCAGTGACTAAATGTTTGGGTTGACTTTTTATTTCTGCAGAATGATTTTTAGAATTGTCTTGATGTAGAAAAAAATTGGCAGAGATCTCCAGGGTCATTTTTTTCCCTTTATTTTCCAGTAGATCCATTCAGTCAGATCAACTTCCAAGAAAAGAAATCCTAAAGAAGTCTAGACTTTTCTTTAGACCTTGACTTTTTCTTTAGTTTTATCTAAATCCTGACTGCTACTGAGTAATAAAAAGCTTACATTTATTTACTGCCTTAGAGTCACAAAGTCTGTACGAGGGCATTTGGTTCTTATAATTACCATGTGAAATAGTGAAAACAGACAATATTTGCCTGATTTTGTAACTGAAAAAAAAAAACAGTTTCAGAGTCACCCAACTGATTGGTGGCCAAGCCTTCAGTCAAGATTATAACCCATCTCTTTTGACTCTAGTGTTCCCTCCCCTGTACCGCAACACTATAATGATGATGAGCATTTTTAGCCACAGTAAAAAAAAAATAGCATTTATAATAGATAGACTGTTGAACTTGGTGCCAACAAGATCTACATTCAAATAGTGGACTAGCTGTTTGACCCTGGAACCTTTATATAGCTCAACCTTTTCATTTATAAAATGAATATTCTAGATTCTTATGACCTCAAAGTTCCTTTCTAGCTCTTGATCTGCATTCCCATGAGCACTTAAAGACCTCTCCTGAAACAGGTATGAATTTAATTGTTATCAATAGAAAGGTAGCCCAACACAAATGAAATATCATGGATCCTTTCAGGGAATGATGTACTGTGTGCATGATATTTACTAGTAACTATGACAATTATAATAACAACTTGAGTAATTCTTTTTTTTAGATCTGTTTGCCTCAGTATCTTCATCTGTAAAATGAGGTGGAGAAGAAAATGGTAAATTATCCTAATATCTTTTTTTGGAGATCAATACTCATCTGTATAGAAAAATTAGGTCATGTTTTCAAAAAAATAGTTTAAAAGTAGAAAACAAATCACCTTGGAGAGCTCTTTCAATTATTCTGAGTACTGTAGAGGGCAAACTGATGATTTTATGACTAGAAGAAATGAACAATAATATTGGGGCCCTTGGACCAAGAGGAATAGGGTTGTTATATACAAAATTCTTTTAGATATTTACCTCATTTGATCCTTATGATCACATGATAAAGTAGTCAAAAAAGGTATTATTCCTAATTTTACAAATGTAGGAAGATTCAAAGAATAATGTAACTTATTCCAGATTCCAGGTAGGTAGGTAGGTAGCAGAGTCTGTTCTTTTCCAGATCTTCTGACTTCTAGACAGGGACTCTTCATACTACCCTATAACTTACTCAGCAATTATAATAGTGTTTGGTCATTTTAATTATATCTGAGTCATTGTAACCCCATTTGGGGTTTTCTTGGGAAAAAACTACTAGAGTAGTTTGCCATTTCCTTCTCCACATCATTTTATGGGTGAAGATACTGAGGCAGATTTGCCCAGGGTCACACGACTAGTAAATATCTGAGGTCAGATTTTAACCTAGGAAGATGAGTCTTCCTGATTCCAGGCTCAGCACTCTGTTCACTGGGCCACCCAAGTAGAACAGTATTTTTCCCCCATTCTATACCCCAAGAGTATACCCAGTCACCATTCCAACTGGCCAAATGGAAGCTTGGGTTAAGGGGCAGCTAGGTGGCACAGTGGATAGAGCACTGGCCCTGGAGTCAGGAGGACCTGGGTTCAAACCTGGCCTCAGACACTTAATAATTACCTAGGTGTGTGGCCTTGGGCAAGTCACTTAACCCCATTACCTTGTAAGAAATAAATAAATAAATAAAACCTAAAAAAAAAGAAAATGAGGAAAAGTTCTTTAACTGAACATTCCTTAGTTTCTGAACAAATTCTGCCTACTATTGAGTAATAATACCTTACATCTATAAACTGATATTTAAATAGATATAGATGGGTGTCTATATATCTCTATATCTACATAGATATAAAGATAGTATCTATATGTCTCTAATACCTACATAGAGATCTATATCTATCTCTCTCTCTCTCTCTCTCTCTCTCTCTCTATATATATATATATATATATATATATATATATACATATACTATTGATAAAATCAATAAGCATTTATTAAGGCCTTACTATGTACCAGATACCTGAACTGAGAACATGAAGAAAAAGAAAAAAAATTTCTGCCCTCAAGGATCTTAAGTTCAAATGAGAAAAACAACATATGTGTTCATCTGTATGAATGAGTATATATGTAATACATACATATATGATATACAAGTCAATGCACAAAGTGGATATAAGGTATTCTTGGGGGGGGGACAGGCATCAGCAGCTGCCAGATGAGATGCATGAAAGGCCTCCTGCAGAAGGTAGCAGTGAGCTGAGACGTGAAAAAATCTAGGGATTCTAAAAGGCTGAGTTGAGGAAGAATATTCCAGACATGGAGATATAAGTCAAAGTTGAATTCACATTAATTATCCTAAATAAACTTGCTAACTTCTTTGAGCATTTTGTCAATGCTCTTTGCCACCTCCTTGGCAAAACTCTGCTTCTCTAACTGTCCAATTAAAAGGGGATCCCTAACCTTTCTCTTTTCATCCTCTTGACCCTGACCAATCCAATAGAGGAGCCAGTTACAATAACAAGTATTATATTATAATAATGATAAATATATGCTTAACAATAACAAGTGTATATTATAATAACAACAATAATAACAACCTCTGATTGGGGTTAGGCACTGTACTAAGTACTAGAAGCTACAAAAAAAGGACAAGGTAAGTGTCTGCCCTCAAAGAACTCATAGTCTAATAGAGGAAGGCAACACGTAAACAATTCTATATAAACAAGAAATACATACGATAAATTAGAGATAATATAGAGAGTTCAAGAAAGGATTCTAGCTGAAGCCAGGATTTTAGTTTGAAGGAAGTCACAAAAGGCCGGGGGCAGAAACAAAAGAAATTCCCCTAAAGAGGACTAGGGAAGTTTGTGAGAAGATTATAACAAGGAAGAGACATACAAAGGAATCCTCAGACACGGAGCAAAAGGATATAGGGGACTGAATGTAAACAGTCCTTTGCAGCAGTTGTATTGGTTACCACAATAATAAAGTTGTCCATTCTTCATAGTCAGCCAGGTGAAATGAATATTATGGCATAAAACATGGAACATTCAATTTTCCACAATATTTTATGGATGCTTGCTTCCTTTCCCCCTGGCCCAAGTGCTTAGAGAACTATGCATCCTCTTGGACTTTTGATACAGACTTGTTGATTGATTTGAAAAACTTACTAAAAAAGTATATGCAAATTATATAAGAAGTAGAGGGAAGAGGAGAAAGAGCCTTGAGCTTGAAGCCAAAATCTAGTGTTTGGGACCCAGCACAGGTCACTAAATAACTAGGGAAGTCTCTGAGCTTAATTCTCTTTTCAGCAAAATGAGCAAACTGGACTGTGGTGCAATTAGCCCAAAAAAGACTCATGTCCTTTTCAGTTCTAGAATTCTAAAATTATCTTCTCCAAATGCAGAGAGAGAGAGAGAGAGAGAGAGAGAGAGAGAGAGAGAGAGAGAGATTGAGGGAGACAGAGAGAGACAGAGAGAGACAGAGAGAGAAAGACAGAGAAGGGGGAGGATTTTTGACCAAACCTTACCAGAATCTGAATACCTATAAATTAAAAAGCCCACATATCCATTGCTACATAAAATCAGAGATTCATTTAAATAGTATTCTAGGTTAGTATCACACAAAACTATAAATTTACTATTCATATATATATATATATATATATATATATATATACATAGTTTGCACATTTTAGAATTTGTCATAATTATTAAATGTCATGTTGCATGTAGCACTGTCACTAGCCAACTAACCCATTTGACACTCTTGTAAGAATTATAGTTTTTCAATGTCATTAAATAGATTCTTATTAGGCATCTATTGTACAAATGGAATTCTGTATAAATAGAACTATGCTTTAGTAAGTACCAACCCAGACACCACCTACTATGTCTCTTGGCCACAGGACCCTTCCACTTGCATTCTACTCCAAGATACTAGTCAAGTTAGGGGATTTCAGAGAGCATAGACAAGGTCTCACATTGTTAATCAATAAAAGAGGTTAATGACATGCTAACTTAGTGTACACACTCATTCACTCAAATAGAGCTTAAAATGTGTAAGTCCTTTACCTCTCTAAGGGCCCATTCTAATTTTATGTGCTCCATGTAGAAGCAACTGAAGCAAAGTGTGCAGAGAAAAAACAAAAACTTGGTTTAAGTGGACAATAGGCCACAGTTGAAGGTGTTAAACTTTCATAGACAAAGGTTGTTATAGCTTTACTAAATCAATGCAGATAGGCACAGGGATTGGCAGAATTCCATTGTTGCCAGGGGCTATAGTCATGAGCCTTTCCATATCTGCATATTTTTTTAAGTGAATAGGATGGTGAGCACCACCCAACAATTCCAGAACGGCAATTTTTATTTGGGGCTGTTCATATTCAAGTTTATTTCCAACTCTGACCCCTGCTCTTGATTGCAAGATTCTTGAGGGTAAGGACAGTCACATTTTATCTTTTTATTCCCAGCCCCTAAATTATTGATTTTATGAGCAAACTCTCTCAGTGCTGAGTAGCAAGCATTCTGAGACTTATAATCTGGGAGAATGACCTGGGGTCTAAAAAGGTTAAGTGACTTGTCCCAGGTCATATAGCCAATCTGCAGCACAAACTGTATTCACATTCTTATCTTACAGCTCTCCATTCACTCTAGCTATGCTACCTCTTAGCATGCATATAGATATGTGTTAAATTGAATTGAAATCATAACTCTTCCAATCACTGATCTCGGTAGACTGAAAATGGGGCATCATAGTCAACAATTATTTTTGGAACCTCCTCCAAGGCTGAGAGTGGTTAGTCAACTCTTCCTTCTCTTTCCCCTATTCCTTTCACTCCTTCCTCTTTTCCTTGTTTTACCAAGATAGAAAAAGAGAAACATTAAGAAAAACAATATTTTTCCTTCTAATATCTGAAAACTTTTCATTGATAAAAAGGGAATTGTTTTGTTTTGCTCAGTTGGAGTAGCAGAAATGGGGTCACAATATAAGGAAAAGAATTCCAATAATTAGATCTGTCTTAAAGTAGAATGAGCAATCTTGAAAAATGGTAGGTTCTACCTCATTGGAAGTCTTCAAACAAAAAGAAGAAGGATCCCCAAACGTAGATCTGTTTGAAAGAGGAATGAACAATCTTAGAAGTTAATAGATTCTACTTCATTAGATGTCTTCATGCAAGGAGTTCATGACTACTTGTCAGCTTTGTTATAGAGGAGATTCCTGTCCAGGTATAGTTTAGATTAGGTGAGTTTCAAATTGGGTTTCAGGAATTCTATATCCTAAGAGTCTTATTGATAAGGAAATTGAGCCTCAACATGGTTAAATGGTTAAGTGACTTATCCACAGTCACACAGGATATGACTGAGTATTAGTTTAGGAATACCAAGGATACTTTGACCACATTTAAAATATTTTATGCTATAATTTAATCCCTAATTCCTTTGCCTCTCTTCTCTCCAACCCCCTGATTCATTCTCTCCTCCCAAGAACATTTCATCTTGCAACAATCTATCATGTAATATTTCAATATATTTGTGACCTCAATGATATGAGTTCTTTTTTCCTTGGTGAAAACTATATAATTTTCCTTACATTTTTTGTGACCTTTGATGCTGTAAATGCTATGTAAAATAGAGGTCCTAACATGCTGGAAGTCTTTTTTTTCTAGATCATGGAATCATAGATTATCAGAGTCATCTAATCCATCCCATACCTGAACAAAAAATTTTTGCAACATCATATCTGACAAATGATTCAACCAATTTTCCTTTAAGGTCTCCAATGTGGCAAAACTTGTCACCTACTAAGATTTTTCATTCTCCTTTTGGGCAGCCCTAATTATTAGGAAAGTTACTCCACGACATCAAATCAAATTTGTCTCTTTGCAACCCCTACTCGTTGCTTCTAGTTCTTCTCTCTGGGTAATCTCTCACATAGAATGAATAAAAGATGAATATCCAGGTCATCTATGGCCTCAATATGACCCAAGTTCATTTTCAGAAGGTATCATTTACTCAACTTGCCTCAAACTTTCACTGGTGATATGTTGCAACTCACCAGACACAATGGAGAGACAACCTGTATTTCCCATTATTTCTCCTAAGTTATCTATATTCATCATCTCTGTGTCTTTTAAAAATCTGTATTTAAATCTGTATTCCCCTTAAAGAGGAATTATTTTATAAATACATGGAAAAAGATGCCAGTTAGTATGATTGTGTTGAGTTTTTTCTCTATTAAAACTTTCATTCTAAATAAAACCTTTTTTGCATTTATAATTTCAAGATAATTTTCTCTTGGAAATGGGTGATAGCATATAGCGAGTAACAGAATAGTTTATTGGGGTTGAAACCTTCCCTTTGTAAGGTGTCAAGGATATATGCAAATAGTATCAGCTAACTCTCTCTTGAACTTGCCCTGTTGGCGTCCTTTGCTCAGTGACCACTGAATGATATGGCCCTTGCCTTAAGTTATGCTATATTTTCTGTCAAAAAGAAATGTAGAAATAGCTCAGTATATTAAAATATAATGTTTTATCATCATTAGAAAATTAAAGGAAACAACATTTAGAAACAAGGGACATAAAATAATACAATTTTATGGCAAGTGACTGGTAATTTTTTTTGAATAGTGGTAAATTTTTTCCTATAATTTTATACCAGTGTTGTTTTCAAGTAACTAAAACTTAAATTCTAGATACTTTATAGTAAATTCTGCTTTTTTTAAACAATAAAATGGTGGCCACAGGCAAAAGTTTAAAGTTGAATTATAACCAAAATATAATTTTATTTTTTCTTTCATTAATGTTATTTGTAACTTTTGAAAACTCAGTATTTTCATGGCCTTAACTACAATTCAATTTAACAAATCTTTTAAGCACTATATCATTAAGTTTGAAATATAAACTAGGAAGGGAAGATTTTGATAGCTGTTTAGAAAATGAGCCAAATAAATTATCTCTGGGAACTAAATGAGTAGGCTGTTGAGACACACATTAAAAAGTCAATGACTTCTTCCTTCCCACCTTCTCTATTCTTTGTAAAAGAACTGCCCTCAGTTAATTGTCCAATACATTCATTTTCAGTCTTACTCTTGGAGAAAAGGGTAAAGGAAGAGAAATCTATTGTGTTACCTTCCTTACCTAGGCAGTCAGTGATCTAAATAACCTATTCCTCAATTGTTTACCGTCCTTTAGTTTTCCATTGATTTATTCTCTTTGGTAGAAAAAAGTAGCAACTTGATTTGTGTGGTTAATGATGGCATCAAAAAGAGTCAGGAATAGAGGGAGTTTCTTTTGGCTTTAAGGAGAAAAAGATAATTTATTCCCTTTGACAAGAGCTAAAGTGACAGAGAGTGTGTTTAAGATTTTTCATATTTTTTTAAGAAGTAGACATTATTCCTTATCAGAATTAAAGGGTTTATTTGGAAATGAGGTCCCTGGATCCTCATAGAAGATAGAGTACTGCTAAGGGAGATTATTGATGCCATAGATATATATGATTATTCCCATGAATTCATTATCCTAGGATTACACAAGCCCCATCACATCACTCTTTATACATAGATAAGTCAATACAAGGTAATTTGAACATAAAGAAAGCTTTAAAAACTGGGGTGATGAACAGGCTTCTCATATGGGTTGGCACTTGAGCTGAACCCTGAAAGAACTTCAAGAAATGGAGGTGGAGTGTCTGCCAAATATGTGAAATGTATTGACAGGAATGAATGACCCTAGAAATATATTTGTGGATCATCAGTGTTCTGTTTGTACAATTACCCATCCATAACTAATACTTTCACAAACTTGACATTTGATTACTCTTTTAGCATGATTGGAAGGGCTTACTTCTCTAGCTTTGAGATTCATCAAAAAAAGATACTATAAAGATACGGATTATTTTTCTCTTTCTTCCTCCCTCAAACTTTAAATATACAATGAGTGGATGTTTGTTTTTTATTATTATCAGGATGTGTGATTTTCTTATATGGGGAACTTCCAGATATGGAAACTCTCTAGTTATAGCAATTCTTCAATAACTATAATCTTAGAGTTTTGCCAGGACCACTAAAAAAAGTTATCATAGTCACCCAACTAATATAGTATCTCGATAGAATCTCCTTGATTCTAAGATTGGCTCTCAGTTGATCATGATATTCTATCTCTCATATGAATACATACAAAATAATTAATGCTATAAAGTTCAGATCAAGACAAGAAGCATTTATTTTTCAGAAAGAAAAAAAAGCACTGGATTTGAAGTCAGAATTCCAAATCTACTACTCTCTGGGTAGAGCCATTTCAACTTTCTAAGCCTCATCTTCTATAAAATAAAGATAAAATTATTTGCCCCATCTCCACTGATAGTGTTTTGAGGATCAAAAATATATAAAGCACATAAGTCATTTTGTTATCATAAAGCATGATATAAAATGATGATTACATGCTCTCACTTATCTCCTTTATTAAAGGAAACCAACCCAAAACAGATGACAATCTCCAAATATTTTGTTTTAGTTATTGCACGATTATTTCTGTAGCAAATTCATTGCTTTTATTATTTCACTTAGGTTACTATTTGTATTCATTTAGAGAATCTCAGAGTTGAAAGAGAATTTATAGGTCATCTAGTACAACCTGAATCTTAATAGGCACTCCCCTCCCACTACAGTGTTCCTTATAATTCATCTTATGCCTTTCTTCAGTGATCATTCAATCTTTTCCTGAAAAGTTCTAAAGGAGAAACTCCACTACCTCTGGAGAGCACAATTTACTTTTGGACATTTCTAAATAAAAAAAAATTACTCCACTTGAGCCTATATGTGCTTACCTGAAAAGCTGAATGTTATTTTATGAGAGGGGTACGGGATTGGGGGGGGGGGAATTGGACCTTTATTGGAATTGTGAAATTTAAATTAAATTTTAAAGCATTTTTAGTGAAAAGAGCAGAGTTGAATATGCACAAATCAATGGAAAACTAGACAGGAAATTTATTTCAGCAAATGGAAGAAGGTTACAATGATACAGTGGTAACAGCTAATAGGGAGAAAAGAACCAAGTGTCTTTCCATTGCTTTAATGCTTTCAAAAGTTATTGAAGGTGTTAACTAAGAGGAAAAAATGGTCTTTGGGGAGGTATTCTTGGGTTTTGAAGAGGAGATAAAATTTACTATTTCTCATAAATAGGAACGTGTGAGGTGGGAATACAAACTCTCTCTTCTTAAGGGAAGGTTTAAAGGGGTCAAGCACCTGATAAGCCTCACTCTTAACTAAGAAGGGTTGAACATATGCATACCCAAGTATAATCACACTACACACACATAAAATTTGCTGCAAAATTATATTACATTCATCAGGTAAACAGACATTAATAGGAAGGAGAAGTGGGTATGAGAGAGGATAATGCCAGAGAAGAAGTACTTGCAAACAAAACTTCCTGATATTGAAGAGGAATAAAAAAAAAAGAAGAAACTAGACTCTAAATGGGTGCCCAAAGATTGGGGAGTGACTAAAGAAACAATAATATATGCACATAATAGAACAGTAAGAAATGATGAAGGAGATTATTTGAAAGAATCTTGGCAAGTATGAATTAATGCAGAAAAAAGTAAGCTGAAGTCAGGAGAACAATTTATACAATAATATCAATACTGTAAAAAAAAAGCATCATCCAAGCAATGACAAATCCCAATTCCAAAACTGTTACCAATGAGTCATGTCTTTCTCCTGATAGAGAAGTAATAGACTCAAAGTAAGTAAAGAGATCTGGATATAACCACTGTGCACATTTGCTTTGCTTGACTATGCTTATTTGTTATGATGGTTTTCCTCCTCTTTATTTGGGGGGGGGGTGTGTGGAAAGGTTAACAATAGTAATGTCAAAAAAAAGAGAAACCTTAAAATATTTTTAAATGCATGGAATAAAACAGTGAAAACTCAGAAGAAAGTAAAGACAAGCAGGACAGTTTTTAAAATAATAGATTGCATGAGATGGAGATTGTCAATTTCATATACAATCCTCTTTTAGGGATTTTATATGTTTGAGTTTGGGAAGTGTTTATATTTAGAATTAAAAATGATTAATTAAAAAAAATAATTTCAATCTGACAACTGTTTATAAGGTGGACTGGAGAGAGGAGGGACCGCAGGCAGAGAGACCAATTCAAAGCTGCATTAGTTTAGGTGGGAGAGTCTGAACGAATGGTCATGCAAATGGAAAGGAAGAAAGACATGAAAGGCATAGAGGTAGACTTGGCAAGAGTTAGCAATTGATTAGATACAGGGAATGAGAGAGAGTGGAGACTCAAGGATGACTCTAATGTTGCAAATCTTACTTGAAGGATAATGAAGTTGTAACAGAAAAAGGAAAATTCAAAAGAAGGATGCTTTTGGGAAAGGGGGCATAAATGAGTTCTTGTTGAACGTATTGAAATTGAGATGTTTATGTGACATCAAATTGAAAATAAAATGGATGCTGTATAATTATAATAAACGAAAAAGATATGAGTGTACCTCCTTTCATTCTTTGTAAAAAGAAAGATTGCAAAAAAAAGATTCATATAACACAAAGAGATATGGAAAAAATGCATATATCAGACTTGATCATTGTATTGCTTAGCATTCCTAAACTTTCTATTCTTTTCTAAAATTCTTTGTTAGAAGAGTTGACTCTTTGAAAAGGGGGGTAGAGAAGGATATATTGGAAAATTAAAATAATAAAATAAAAATTATAACATAATATTTTAGGGGTTTTTTTTTTGCAAGGCAATGGGGTTAAGTGGTTTGCCCAAGGTCATACAGCTAGGTAATTATTAAGTGTCTGAGACCGGATTTGAACTCAGATACTCCTAACTCCAGGGCCAGTACTCTATCCACTGAGCCAACTGGCTGCCCTATAACATAATTTTAAAAATATTTTGCAAAAACTAAATGGTTAAGAAAGAAAAAAGGGAGGAGGAAGAGAAGAGCTAAAAAAATGGAGAAGAGGAGAGAAGAAGAGGAAGAGAGGCTATCTGTTTAGTAAGATACAAAACTCATGCTCTGGAGAGAGTTAGGGGTCAGATAAAAGATCACATTGATTTGCGTAAGATATGAATCTAACTTTCATAAAGATAGTATGGCATAGTTCTGATTTTGGAGTCAGGAAAATCTGAGTTCAAATTCTGTCTCTGATATTTGCAAGTTCCATAACTTATGTAAATTATTTAGTCCTTATAAGCCTAATGGCAGTTCCTAGGTCTTACCTACTAAATCTTAGATGAATAGCAGTCTGTGATCTACCCTGTTAGAAGGAATGTTTACAACAGGAATTTCATATGCTGAAAACATCACAGAATTTTCCTATGTTTGTGTTGAGTTAGTCCATCAGTCTAGCCTGGTGAGATAATTTAGGGTCAATGGGTTCTCAACTTCAAATCATCTGAAAATCTTATAGGCATGTAATTTATGTCTTCACCCATATCTCTGATTAAAAAAAAATTAATAGTATAGGGTCAATCAAGGGTTCTGGGGAAATCCATTAGCGATTTTCCTCAAAGTTGAAATCAATCAACAACTACTCTTTGGGTCTGGGTGTTCAATCAGTTCCAAATCCATCTAACTATATTATCATATTTCATCTTAGTTTATAAAACATTTACCTATTGGTTTTCTTCTCAGTCCTAGACAATTTTATGTCTTCTTCAGTAATGAAGGACAAAATCCAAACAAGGTACTGAGGATCAAAGAGTCATAGATTTAGAACTAGAAGAGACCTTAGAAACCATCTAGTTCATTCCTATCATTTTATAGTTGAGGAACTAAAGACCTAAGATGTTAAATGTCTTATCCAAGATCATCTAAGTCATAAGTGGTAGAATTGGAATTCAAACACAAATCAAATAATCCTTCCACTTGATGAGTGATAATCTTATCAACAAACACAATTTACACAACACATGAAAGACTTACAAGGCCATAGTATCTAAAACTGTACAGATACAGTATAGTACATGTAATCAGTACTATAGGCAATCAAAAAGGAGAGAAATCACTGTTGACTGGATTAACAAAAGCTCATAAGAAGATGTAACAATTTGAACCATGTCAATGCTAAAAGGAACTTTAGGAATCATAAATTCTAATCCTCCCTCCCCTCTCCCCACTTCATAAAGAGCTAGGAAGATGAAATAAGGTCAAACAGCAAGTAAGTAGCCCCTGAGGTAGTCCACCTTACTTCACAGGTTCATAATTTTATCAGTGTGGGATCACAACAGTTCCAGGCCCAAGGGGTGATTTTTAGAAATTGCGGTGGCTAAGAAGAAATAATAAAAGTCTTTCAGTGGTTAACCTTCTGATGAAGAGTCTCAAAATTAAACTTCTTCTAAACTTGTACTTAAACTTTCCAGCTTTAGTAGGAATGATGTTAAGAGCTTGTTCTATCCTAACCTAATCTCCCTATACCCAGATTCACCTTTAAGCAATGATATAGCATCAGAATTAAAATCTATAAAAGATTATCTGATTTACTGCTACCAGAGAAATATAAGACCAAAAAAGGTCATCCTTTTATAATATAAGACAGCAGTGTCTTCCCAGTTAATGCTTCAATGCCTTTCATAAAATAAACTTGTTTGTGCTATGAAACAATCTTTCTGTGATCCTACCTTGGGGTTTTCTGTAGTCTCCTAAATAAAATTAAAAACTTCACATTTATGTTGGAACTTTTATCACAAAGTAGACAGTATTTGTAACTCTATGCATCTCTTAAAAACAACAAAAAAAACCTTTCCTGTCTGAATCAGGAATTTCACTTAAGGGAGATTTTTTCAACTGTCATTATCTTTCTCATCTTCCATTTAGAGCTATAAACCTGAAAAGATTAAGGTCTAAAAATGTTGAAATACAGTTTGGAAGTCTACAAATAGGATGCCAAACTGACCTGAGTCAGGAGAATTCCTGAAGAAACATTAAATCTTTAGGTTGAGATCATTTCACATTTTAAAAAATTATATTTTACCTATCTAAAAAATATATTTCATACTAATATAAATCAAAAGGATGGTTATATTTCTCATTGTTTTTCTTAATATCACTTATAATTTAAAAATTTCTAATGTAAAAAAACCCTAAAATCAACTTTATGTAAATTATCATTCTGTCTTAAGAAAAACGGTCCAACTACTCAGTAGAGGACTAGAATAGTACTGAAATTCAGTCACAAAATGGTCTCTAAGTTCTAACACTTATTAAATACCTACTTTGTATCATATGATTATAAACTTAAAGGTCATCTAGTCCAACTCTGGCATTCCTCAGATCTTCTAGAAAAATGATAGCACATTTTTGAGCATGTATTGTGAAGATATCTTTCAATTGAGAAATTGAGGTCCTACATCAGCAAGCAATCTCACAAGATTTTAACTCATGAGTCTTCAACTTAGATTTAACATATTTTTCTGGAGAAGTGAGCAAGAAATATATTCTCTTTAACACATATTGGGGGTGGAAGGAGTATCAACAGGAAAGATAATTTATTCCTGATTCTAACCAGCAGCATTAAAATCCTGATTTAATTAAAAAGGCCCTCATGATTGCATTTCATTCAATAATCATCCACTTTAAGAAAGCCTTCTATTAAGAAACAGCTCAGATTCCATTCAACTTATGAAATTTTATAGAACAAGCCATTCCTCAGACTCTTTGAGGAAGGAGATGCCTTGAATTGCGGTTCAATCATCAGTCACCTAATGTACAGCAACTGTACATTGCACACATCAGAATATGGTCCAATAGAGACCATAGGATTTTATTGACCACATGTTAAACTAACTTTTATTAGAAAAATGCTACTGCTGAAGCTGTGATTCAAGTTGTATGGACACAGCTATTAATTTTAGTTGCTTAAATGTTTATAATGAATCACATAAGCCTTCTATAATTGAAAATTTGTTTGTAAAATGACTTGGTTTATCCTTCATATATGCATATCACATACACCATATCCTGATATGTAAGAGTTGATAATGTCTCCTTTTAAAAGCACAGAATTGTGATGAAGCCTTCCTGTATTGCAATCTCCAGATGCAAAACTCTACCTGAAACTTGTTGGTCTTACCTGACTACTTTCTTTTGGTCTGTGGGCTTGACTCCAGAAGTCAGAAATTATGAAGCCCTCCATACAAGTGTAACTTCACTCCCACTCCTGGCTTGAGCAATTTACAGAAGGACAAACCTGTAATGTTGAGTGTTTTATCCCATTCACCACTGGAAATTTAATACCTTGTCCTGCTTCTCAGCTCTCCCACTGAACTTTACATCTGTAGTCTTTCTTCTTTAGAAGTCTCAGACCCATCAGAAGGACCAAATTCTCCCTCTGTGAATGCAGAGTATCCAATAGGAAACTATCCCAGGCTTAAAGCAAAATGGAGTAACATGTATGAATAGAATATGAGTATATTTCTTATCTCTCTAGAAGAAGGAAGGAGAAGGAATAACCAAGGAGAGAAAAGGATCATATCATGTTTTTGGAGCTTAATGAGTCCTCAGATGTCATATAGTTTAATTTCCTAATTTTATACATGAGGAAACTAAGTCCTAAGGAAGTAAAATGACTTGTTTAGGCTCATAAGGTATTAAAAAGTAAGTGGGAGGGGAAGAGACTTCTTTATTCTAAGTCCAATTCCCTAACCACTATATAGTATGAATTCTGGCTTCTGTGATGAAAAGGAAGAAAAGAAAGGAAAGGAAGGAAGAAAAAGAAAAATAGAAAGCAAGGCAAAAGGAGTGTGGGAAAGGGAGAGGAGAAAGAGGGGGACCAGGGGAGAGGGGGAGCGAGCAACTGAAACAAGAGAGAAGGATAGCATATAATCCTAGAACTCGAGATAAAAGGAAGCTTGAAGGCCATCTATTCATTTGATGATGATGATGTTTATCCTTCATTCTCAAAGAAGATATGACATTAGGTGATGCTATGATGAGCATATGAATTGGATTTGAATGACTGGGTACTGTGCTAAGTCATCAACCTCACTTTCTTCTCCAGAGTCATCTGGGTCCAGTGACCAGATATGAATCAGGACAAATAGAGATGGCCTAGATACGACGCAATCAGGGTTAAGTGTCTTGCCCAAGGTCACACAGCAAGTGTCTGAGTCTATTCAATCTCTAGTCTTCCAGATTCCAGTGTCAGTGCTCTATCCATTTCCATCTAATTAATTTACACATGAATAAACTAAATAATTGGTCCCAGCATAGATAGTAAGCACCAGAGACAGAATCTGAATCAAGTTCTCTTATTCTACTCAGTATTTTTCCCAAGGTCATGCAAAAACCTCTTTTAAGTCAATGGTCCCTTGTGATGTGATATCACAATATACTTGGAAAAGGCTCAAGGAGAGAATAAAATAGAAAGGGCACAGGTTTGGGATTTTCTCCCTGGCTTTATCACTATAGGGATAACTTGGGCAAGTCACTTAACTTCCCAAGATCTTAAATTCTTCATCTGCAAACCCAAAGAGAAGGACTAGGTGTCTACTAAGGTTCCTTACAGACTTAAGTCTGTGATTCCATGACTACCTGCATTGTGTAACAGCTCTCTCCATATTTCTAATGTATATCTCCAGAGAAATGGAGAAACTTCCTCCATTAGGGATTTCATGATCATTAATGTTCTAGATTCCTTAGATGAAAGATGTCATAGGTGTTAAAGAGAAGTAGAAAGGAGTAGATAATTCAAGTGGAAACTCAAAATACCAGGTAAATATAATCTTAAATAAAATTAGGACTGGATAGAACCTTAGAAATCTTCCAATCCTTCCTTTTTATAGCTGAGGATAAAGAGAAATTAGGGTTAACTTGTCCAAAGTCATACAACTAGTTAGTTGGACTAAGTTGGACTAAGAATCCAGGCCTCCTGGCTCCTTTCATTAAGTAGATAAGATTCTTAAAGTCCAAAATGATTAAATGACTTGTCTGTTTTACAGAGCATCTTTCTATAATATAGAGAATACATGTGTGTAACCATATCATGCAACATATATATCATATTTTTTTAGATACTCAGACATGCCCTGGGTAATGTAGAAAAGTTCCTTATTAATAATTTAGTTCATCTTTTTAGCAATAGTCCAATCCATTTGCAGGCATAACAAGGTAGAATTCAGTTGTAAAGGTTTTTAAAGGAATATTTTTCCCTCCTTTTCTACATAATAGTGGTTTTATTTACACATTTCAATGTATGTTTAAATGAAGATAAAGAATAGGAGGGCCAAATATTGTTGACATTCTCAGTCATTGTAGTAAGTGTTTTTTTTTCCTTTCCTTCATTTACAAGGAAGGTTCAATCTAGATTGGAAGGGAGGATTTTTCTTTTCTTTTAGAAATGACCATAAATTTTAAAATTCTAAAAAAGTGAATATATTTTAAATAAAAATTGAATATCCATAAGACTTGAGTTAATAATCATTTTTTATACTCAAAGAATTCAATATGAATACATTTTGTAGTAGATAACATTTTGGTATAAGTAAAGAACACAGAAAATATAAATATGGTATCAGCTATATAAATGTCAGCTACTATTAATTATAAATTATATTTTGTCTTTTTCGGGGAGACTTATGAAGTTGTATTGTTTTAGAGCCTATCAAAAATATATCATTTTATCAAAACTACCAAAATTACATAACCAATTTTCATTTATTCACAGTTAATTTATTCACATTCCTGACAGATATTTTTCTTATGACATTATTAAATTCTCCCTTTTCTTAATTTATTATTATTTCTATTTGCTCTTATCATGAATTGGTACCCTTAGGAAAGATGTGAGCTAGAAAATAAGGGCATATACTTAAAAAAAGAAATGGCAACTTTTCTTTGGAGTGGAACTTGATGAGAGGTGACACTCTTTACTCCCAATTTAAAGTGAATATCAGGGGATAAGTGAAGAGAGGTACAGAATAGGAAATCTGGGGCACTGTCTCATTCATCAAATCCAGTCTTAATAACAATCTCATTACTTTAGTTGAGTTTTGAATTCACAAATAAGAGACACTCAAAATCAAATATAAGTGCAAAAAAGAATTACAAGGTCAACTCTACAATAGAAACCCTTTGTCCATCCACATAATCAGTGACATTAGATACCTGTATAGTTCATTTATCCTCTCTTGGTCTCAATTTCTCTAGTTGTCAAAATAATAATTACTTTACCTGATTCATAAGGCTTATTTAAAAAGTTATTAGTCTTAAATAAATTTTTTTAATTTAAAAATTGGGGACAGCTAGGTGGTATAGTGGATAGAGTACTGGCCCTGGAGTCAGGAGTACCTCAGTTCAAATTTGACCTTAGACACTTAATAATTGCCTAACTGTGTGACCTAGGGCAAGTCACTTAAACCCATTGTCTTAAATAAAATTTAAAAAAAATTTTAAAAAGTTATTTCTGCATCTTAAACATTATTCAATTAACAAGTTTTAGTGCCTGCCCTATGCAAGGGACTATCTCAGTCTTCATTTCTCAAAGAAAAACAATCCCTGCCCTCAAGGATCTTTAGTCTACTAAGTGATTATGATGATGATAATGATAATGATAATCAAGAGTTACTTTATCATTCAGTCAATCTTATCCCCTGAATTCCTTTTTCTTGTAGTGTCACTGCAATTTCTGCATAATTTAAAATCCTTAAGGCCCAAATCAAATGACCACCTCTGCTAATCCTGACAAAAGTGATCTCTCCCTCCTCTGAACAGTCATAAAATTTATGAATTTATCACACACTATTTCATATTATAGTTAATGGCATCTATATCTTATCTCCCTTGCTCTGTTGAGAACTTCTGTGGAGCAGAGCCCATGTCTCATAAATTTTCCAATCCCTCCCAGTACCTAATAGGATACCTCACACAGTAATCACTTGATAAATCTCTGCCTAATAACTTATTGCATTGAGGAAAACATCTTAAAGTGCTATCATCTAACTTATTTTTTCATATGTACTTTATGTAAATGTTCTGGAATTTTATAGAAAGAAATAAAATGTTGATGCCCTAATATCAGATTGAGTTATAATTAAATCTTAATGATCTATAGGTAGAAGACAGCATTCAGTAAACAAGCATTCAGTCAATGATGTTAAAAAAAAACCTTAGTTGGTTTTTTTAAACTCAGGAATATTGTAGAATTCCATTATAAGAACTCAATGTTATGTAGGTTTAGATACAGAACTCTTAAATTATGGCACTCTGAATCAAAGTATTCTATTCTGACCCACACAAACGTCCTCAGTCACAAAGCCCCCCCCCCCCCCCCCCCAAGCAGATTTGTCTTTAGGACTTAGAATATGATTTTTTTATTTTCAGCAGCAAGATTTATCTAATTATGTTAGACTTTGGCTAATATCAAAATTATTCTTCAGTCGTTGAGCACACACTGATTGGGTAGAGGGGAGCCAGAAACGTGTTGTGTGGCATGGAGTAAACTACAAACAAAGTAACTATAGAGCCGAAGAAAGTTACCGTTTCCCCGATACAACTGAAATGAATTAGCTCAAACTTTATGAGCAAAAGTAATGGAAAAAGTTCCTTCCAAGAAGACAGTTCAGACTTTTAAAGGAGGCTTAAAGTCATTACTAATAGGCGCAAGTGTGAGATTTGGAACAGGGGGTGTGGGGGAAGACTGTTACTGTAGAGGGTCCATTAAACTTCGTCTAGCCTCATCGCTCTCACTGTCAGCCAACCAGCCGCTTTTCTGGGGAGTGTGTGACTGATTGCGCCAGTGAGTAAGTGGGGATCCCTGAACAACACCATCATCTCTCCAGGGGATGGATGGATCGATGGGATGGTGGGGAAGGGATGGATGAATGGAAGGCTCGAAGGCTGCAAACAGGTCTTTCTAAGTTTTCTAGGAAACTTTTCCACCACGAGAAGGATGGATGCCTGCCACTGCCCGACTCTAAGGAACCAGAGCGATAACCCACTCAGGAGTTGATGTGCTCCTGGGCCAGGTCTCTAAGGGCCGGGGCGGCCCGGGACTTTGCTCGCAGCTCACCTTTTGTCTTTAAACAAGGTCAGCACCTCAGAGGAGGCTGAGCCCCAGTGGGCTGGGCGCTCGTGCCCCTCTCCCCGTGCCATCCTGGTGCTCCATCCTCGGGCAGCAGCGTTCCCCGGGCTGGCCACGCTAGGCTCCCGGGGCCCCTGGCCCGGCTTGGGGGACTGGAAGGGGGCTGGGGGCGTCTTTTTACCTCTCGGAGCGGGAAGCTGCTGCTGAGCGCCGCCCGGGCTGTGGCTGGCGTCCCCCTCGACTGCTCTCATCTTCTGGCTCAGCAGACCGGGCTCCTCGGCGTTTTGAACAGGTACCATTCTCCTGTCATCTCCCACTTACAATCTTTCCTCGGGGTATGCGGGACTAGAACCTGCCCTGCCGACAGAAAGGGGAGCAGTTATTTTCCCCATGGCAGCATGGCCTGGGAGACTGTGACAGCAGGAGAAAGGGGGTGGGGAGGGGAGGGGGGCGGAGAGAGAGAACAGCTCGGAGGGCCGGGGGCTGGGGAACTTCAGGCCAAGCCGGAGAGATTCGTGAACAACTTTTGTTTCTATTTCAGAAAGCTTTGCCCTTTCCAGTGACACAGGCTGTTGCTATTCTCAGCAGCCTATCACCGGCCAGGGGGTGGGCCATCCTTCGGAAGTGTGGCTCCGGCCCTGGAGCCAAGGCTTGGAGCTGGGGGTTCATGCACTTCTGCAGGGAGCCGCTCCGACACATTCCTTGGACCTTGGCTCGGAATACCTCTTGTAGCGCTGCACCTTTGGAAGAGACAGAGAGCAGACACAGGGAGAATTTAAATTCCATGCCTAAAGAGAGGCAGATGGTATCAGATCTTGCAGAAGAAGGAACCGGTTGTACTAAGACATACCAGACGAGGAAAGGAGGGTCGGCTTTTCACCAGGACTGTTAGTCCAGAGACATGTCGCACCTTAAATAAAACACAAAAATCTCCATCCCAGTTCCAAATCCATACCCAGTTATTTTGTGCGTGGGGGGGGGGGGGCGGGGTTCCCTCAGGGTGACAGAAGCCATGTTCCAGAATAAAGGACTCCTTTACCCTCTTTGTACCCTTTTCACTTAGCACGGTGCCTGGTAAGACATTTAATAAAGCTTGTTGATGGATTCATTTCTTTCCACATCTTTCTCTTTACCCCCAGCTTCTCATCAAGCAAGAAAACATCTAGGAAGAATATTGGAACTCAGAAAGCACAAGGATTCTAGAGGACTCAAAAACATTTTTGATAGTTTTTTGATGTTAGATTAAATCCAAGTAATACAATCCATTTGTATCCACTTACATCTAGTTTATTTAGAAGGAAATGAGGATGGAAAGATCAAAAATGACATTTTAGAGCACTCTTAGTAATGCCCCTGGGATGGGGCTGGGAAGATGGGGTGGATTGGAGAATAAAGGAAAATGTGAATTCACTTTAACCAAAATGGAAACATTCAGTTCAGTGCCTTAGGCCCAGTTAGTCCTGAGATATGTGGTATGAGGAAAAAGACAGAAAATAAGGGCACATACAGAAAGCCTGTAATGTTTTTGTGAGATTTGCTTCTAGATATTTAAACTTTCTGAATAGTTCCAAATTCTTCTAAGATAAATTGCTATGAAATATGTTCCATGAAAACACTCTGTAAAGGCAGCATGGCGCTGTGGGGAAAAATACTGAATTTAAGAAAGGGACTCAGGTTTAACCCTGGCTACGTCATCTAATGCCTTTCTGATCCTTGGCAACTCTTTTGACCACTTTGGGTCTCAGCTTCCTCATTTGTAAAATGAGGAGGTTAAACTATAATTTCTAAGATCTCTTCCAGGTCTACAGCTGTGGTCCTATGGTCTATTTTTTTTCTTCTTACAGAACAAGTGGTTGGCGTGTATATATAGTAGTCAACTGTTTCCAAACCATTTTTTATGGATATAGCCTCATTTGATCCTTACAACAATCTTGTGAGGTTAAGTTGCGCAAGTATTATTATCTCCATTTTATAGAGGAAGACTCTGAGGCCTAAAGAAGTTTAGTAATTGCCTTAGGTCAAACAGTAAGAGGAAGATTCATGACTTGAATTTAGGCCTCAAAGCCTAATTCATTGTTCTTTCTATTACACCACATTGTCCCTCCCAAGTATAACCAATAATAGGATGAGGTCAAAAGTAGTACTGGGGTAGGTGGGGGAAGGCAGCTAAGTGGCACAGGACTGAGCATGGGCCTTGGAGTCAAGAGTACCTGAGTTCAAATGCTGCCTCAGACACTTAATAATTACCTTAATTGGGTGATCTTGGGCAAGTCACTCAACCCCATTGTCTTGCCCCAAAAAAATAGTTCTGGGAGGAGGGATCTAGAAGGTAATAATCATATGGCCTCAGACACAGACCAGCTGTATGATCCTGGGCAAGTCACTTAATCTCATTTGCCTCAGTTCCTCATCGATAAAATGAAATAGAGAAAGAAATGGGAAACCACTTCATTATCTCTGGCAATCTCAATCCCAGATGGGGTCACTAAGAGTAGGACATGGCAGAAGAAAGAGAAGGAGAAGAAAGAGGAGGAGGAGGACGAGGAGGATGACAATTACAACAGATCTCCACAGGTGTGGGTAAAAAAGATCCTTCAGTTTTATACAATAACTCAAGATAATGGATGTGTAATACAGTGAAAAGTATTCTGGTTCTGAAGTTGGAATCATTTGGTTCAATCTTGTTTCTGATGCTCATTTCCTGGGTCAATTCACTTAACTTCCTTGGGTCTCTATTTCTTCAACTGCAAAATGAGGAAGCTGTACCAGACAGCCTGTGAGGTCTATGATCCTATAAAGTGCAAATTGAGCATAAATCAAATTTTATTGATTATTATTATATCTTTAATGTGTATTGATATAGGATGAATTTTATTGATTATTTTATATGAAAAGTATATTGAGTATAGAATAGATTTCATTTTACCTCATAAAGTATAAAAAACATGCAAAATAATTCATTATCTATAAGCAAATGCAGAAATCACATAAAGGGAATCACAACTGTCTGTAAATAATCAATACAATTTTCCTTATTCTTTACTCACAAAACTTTGCATTATTCTTCCCACCCTGATTAACTGCCAAACTATAACTTTAGATAGCCCCATGAAAGGGAAACACACTTGGGGTTGCTAGATAATCAGCCCCTTCTCATTAGACCTTCACTATGCAAATTACTCACTGTAATAGCAGGATATAAAGTCCCAGGTACCTTGATCATTTTTTCATTGTTTTTGATTTCTTGCAGCTGTTTTATTCAGCATCAGGAGTCATATATATATATAGTCTTCTCTCTCTTCACAAGCATGCTGTTTGGGAAAATCCCCTCCTATAAAGAGAAGGTTGGATGTGTTACTCTCCAATTTGAGGTTACCCTTATAGCAATATCCAAGTCTGGCACCTCTTATAAAACTCTCCTTTCTTCATAGAGATAGTCAAATTCCATGACTCTTGAACCTGCAATTACCAGGGAGGCAACCCACAAAGTTGGTGCTGCCTGTGAACTTCCCACTTGTGTCTAGGAATCTAGTTTCAAAGACCATAATTCCTAGCAAATCCCCCCCCCCCCCCTTTAATTAAGAGGCTAGGTTTCAGAAATGAAATTGTGAAATCTACTTTTGGTCCATGTGGATAATTTCATGGCTATCCCTGCCACAAACCTTTCCCTTAACATCTTGATAGTTCTACATAGAGATAGAAAGGAGATAGGCAGTCATTCTGCATCACAATCTCAGGATCTCTCCAGAAAAAAATAAAAGTCAAAAAAGAAAAACATTTGTCACAATGAAGAAATCTTTAATAAACCATCACAAAGGGATGCTCCTCTCACAAATCTAGCCAGTACATCTTGGTGGTAGTTGTAATCACTGAACCACACTCTCCAGAAAAGAAGGAAGAACGACACCCCAAGAGGTAATTCCATACCCTCCACAGTATGGTTTTTTAAAAACTTTTTTGAGTGTCAAAAACACCTTTGACAGTCTAGTAAAACCTATTATCAGAATAGGACAGAAAATTCTCAGGATACTGGTTGTTGTACACATTCAAAATTAAAGGAAATTGCTAAATTTTAGTTAAAATTAAGGGAAAATATATTTTACCCATCTAAATTCATGGACTGCACCCCACCACCCAAATATATCCATCTATAGGCAGGTACAATTGCAAACAAAGGTCCATCACCTGGTCACTCATCAAATTGGGTAATTTCAAAAATTGCCTCTTGCAACCCAGTCCAAAAAAAAATTTGCCATTAATTAAGCCAGTCAAATCGATCAGGGAATTTTAAAAATCAGTTTTATATGTATGCATGTATGTATATACACATATATTTATCTTGGAGAAATTTGCTGTGCCCATAGCTTACTACAATACCTCTGTAAGACTGACCATCCTAGATTCTAAACTATGGGAGAAAGTCTGAAATTTATAATCATTTTAGAAATTCTTGGAATTCAGCTAGAGAATCAATTAATTTATAATATCATGAAATGCAATGTAATATAATATATTAGTAAAATATAATCGAATGAAACAAGGTATTGAGGATACTCTCATGTTCTTTTGGAGAAGAGACAACATGTACACCTATAAATGTATGTAAATATATATATATATATAATATATACATGTATGTATACCATAAATACAAGGTAACTTGGAAAGTGGAAACAAATATCTTGGAGGATCAAGAAAGGCAAAAAAAAATGTGGAGCTTGAGCTAATTTTTGAATGAAATAAGTGACTCTAATGGCAAAGAAAGTAAAAGAGAACGTTTCAGGCACAAGATGGGAAACCCATAATAAATAAATGAGTAGAAAAGGAGAACTAGTTAGAGAGAGCTGGATATTGAGCAGTGGCTGATTTTCCTTTTGGTTTAGATTTAAAATTCTTTGCATTTCCTTCAACTGTCCCAGATACACAAAGACTTTCAAGGTAAAGAGTGTCTGTGAGTCAGAAGAGATCCAGTACAGCAGATTCTAAATTCTAAATAACATTTGGTTTCCAGGAACAAACCTAGAGTCCTGGATTCATCTCCAAATTTCCAAATACAATGAAAGTATATTCAGCCTAAATGCAGCTGCAGGGTATTAAAATAAAAGGAGAGCAGCCAGTTGGATTATATTTAATTCTGTAACCTTCAGGGAATGTATTGCATTAAAGAACTTTAAAAGAAGTTGCCTGTAATCTGAAGAATACTCAGGTACTGGGGGGAAAATACTTGATGGAGTAAAAAATGCTAAGTTTTAATTCTCTCTGTTATTTTCTAGTTTTATAACTTTGGAAAAGTCTCTCCAGACTTTCAATTTATTCATCTATAAAATGAGAGGGTTGGTTTGACTTTCAATAAAATGGCAGTTATAGATTGCATTTCAGGCACCACTTTAGAGCAATGAAAAAAAAAATGTACCAGTTAAAAGAATAAAAATCAAAGATGAAGATACAAAAGGATTTGCCTCCCCCACCTGAAAAAGGTAATAACCACTGGGGCAACCTCCCCCCACATTTTGAGTCATGACTACATAATTCCTACTTTAATTACAAGACAGTTTGCCATAATGTCAATCCAGACCCACTTCTGAGCCTTGATTAGCAGGATCTACACTGATTCTTGAAATCTTCTGCACTATGTCTCTCCAAAGTTGCTAAGGATCTCTTGTAGTTGTTTCTTAATCTTTATCCTTCTTGATTTTTTCTCCTTGACTCTGGCAAGTACCCTCTTTATCTTGATACTCTCTTCTCTCTAGATTTTTGTGACACTCCTCACTCCTGGTTCCCCTCTTACCAGACTGCTCCTTTTCTATTTCCTTTTCTGGATCATTAATCATGTCATGCCCACTAACTGTGGCTTCCCTAAGACTCTGTCCTAAGTGCACTTTTCTTCTCCTTCTCTACCATTTCACTTGGTTATTTCATCAACTCCCATACAAATGGCTCTCAGATCTACTTATCTGGCCTTAATTTAACTCCCGACCTATAAAGTCTAGTACCTCCAATTAAGGGACTGTGGTGAGGGAATGACAGGTGAGGCAGAATTGAACCAGGTGTAAATGCTCAACCCTTCAAAATCAGAAGAGAGGCTCTGCCTCCCCTTCATTGTATATCCATGAAATTATGTAGTAGATGTTCCTTAGGCATTTTAAATTCAACATATCCAAAACCAATTTCATTGTTTACTCCAAACTCCTATCTTTTGTAGCATTCTCAAATATGCCCCCTTCTTTCCTCTGAGACAGACATCACCTTTGTGTAGACCCTCATTATTTCACTTTTGGATGTTGCAATAGCATGCTGGTTGGTCTTCCTCAATTCTATCCCTATTCCAGTTCATCCTTCAGTTAACTGTCAAAATGATTACCCTGAAGCACAAGTCTGATTATCTCACTACCACCACCACCCCTGCCCCCAGTCAATAAACTCCAGTGGCTTCCTTTTAAATTCTGTACATTCCTATAAAAATAGAAATGTCTCCAAGATAAAAAATAAAATCCCATTTGACTTTTAAAGTCCTTCATAACCTAGACCCTTCCTGCTTTTTCAGCCTTCTCACACTATACTTCTCTCTTCTCTATACTCTTCTGCTCAGTAACACTGCTCCTTGCTGTTTTAGAAATTCACTCTGTTGCCTGAGTAATCTCACCTTACTTGATGTCCTCCAAGCCTCATCTTCAAGTTCCACATTCTTCAAAAAGCCTTTTCCTTTCCTCTTTAATCTCAGAATCTTCCCTTTGAGGCTATCTCCAATTTATCCTGTACATATCTTATTTATGCATGCTTGTTTGCATGCTATCTCCCTCATTAGGCTTTGAGATCCTTGGAATCTTATCTGTTCTATATCCCATAGCACATAAAATAGTTCCTGAAAGACACTGGGTACTTCAGAAATACTAATTGGTGGGCTAACCAAATTGACCCATAAAAGTTATCCCATACTAGTGATCACAACTAATTTGAATAATTTTGATAATCCAAACTCCTTAACTGGGGAAAAGACATTAATTCATTTGGTCCACCAATAAAAACGTAGGCAACTATGAATGGGTCTATAGAATGGGAGAAAGGAATGATAAGTTATGAATTTGTAGAGAAGAAAAAGGACTTCCACATAAAGAAAAAAGGAAGCATTAGTTGTCTCTTCTTGGAGATGATGTGTATCAATGATTAAACTAGCCCTTCATGTTCATTAATATGAAGAGATACCCAAAGTTAAAAATTTGTTCATTCTGGTCAGTAGAAAGAGTTAGGCAATGAGCAGGGAAATAAATTGAAAAAGAAAGGCATGACTGGCATAAATACCAATTGACCTATATTTTATTAACTATAAAATAGCATAGAAACTGATTAAAAATAAGTGAGCAGCTAATATAGGAAAAGACAATGGAGATTTTGAAAATGAAAGTTAAAATTGTTTTTAAAAGTAACTGGGAAAAAATAAAATATAAATTAATTAATTAATAAGAAATATTTTAACAAGACAGTGGAGAAGGGTAAACATGGAGTATTGAACTTGATGATTTTGAAGATACTTTCTAAATCTAAATGTATGATTTTACAATATAATAATTAAGTGACTCAAAAATACCTGATCGGAATTAGAAAAGAAATCAGAGATCAAAACAAAAACATCCAAAAGACAAATTTGAAGTTGGTTCCAAGATTAGACAATGCTATTGTTCTTTTATAAAAATGTATTTATTTGGGGGCAGCTAAGTGGCACAGTGGATAGAGCACTGGCCCTGACTCCATGAAAAATAAAGTGAGAGAAAAAAAGAAAAAAATTGTGCTTCAATCTATGTTTAGATAACATCAGTTCTGTGTCTGGGATGGATTACATTTTTTATAATAATAAGACCGCCAGAAAAGTTGCTTCAATGTTTTTTCCCATAGCTGCTATTGCTAACTGTATTTCTCTCCATCTATTCATCTCCACTTTCATTTTTTCTGTTCTCCCTCTCCTTTCACCTTGTCCCTCCTCCAAAGTGAAATAGTGGACAGAACACCATTCCTGGAGCCAGAACCCAAACCCAAATCTGGTCTCAAAGACCCAACAATTACCCAGCCTTGTGACCCCAGGCAAGCCACCCAATCTACTGCACTGCAAAAAAAAGTGTTGTATTTAACTACTCTCTCCAACAGTCTTCCCTCACCTCTATCACCTAGAGACTCCTCTCCCCCATCCCCTTTATGCCATCCCCTTCCTCTCCTTTTTTTCCTCTAGGATAAGAGAGATTTCTATACCTTATTGAGTGTATGTGTTGTTTCTTTTCTGAGTCATTCCTGATGAGAATGAAGACTTACTAATTCCCCCCCACCTTCTCCCTTCCACTTCATTGCAAAAGCTTTTCCTTGATTCTTTTTTGTGAAATATCTTAGCCCATTCCATAGCTCTTATCCCTTTCTCCCAGTCCATTCCTTTTTTCCCATTGATTTCAATTTTATAATGTTATACCTTCAAATCCAGCTCTCTCCCATACCTTATCTATATATGCTCCTATTTATTGTTCTAATAAATGAGAATATTTAAATGACTTATCAGTATCATCTTCCCATGTAGGATTACAGGTCCTTCCTCTCCACTGTCTCTATGCTTTGCCTGAATTCAGTACTTAGAAATCAAACTTTCTGTTCAGCTCTGGTTGCTTCAATAGGAAAGTTTGAAATGCCACTATTTCATTCGATATCCATCTTTCCTCCTGAAAGAAAATGTTTAGTTTGCTGGGTAGTTGATTCTTGGTTATAATTCAAGCTCTTTTGCCTTCCAAAATACTATATTCCAAGCCCTACAAGCCCTTAATGTAGACATGGCTAAGTCCTGTGGAATCCTGACTGTAGTTCCATGATATTTTAATTGTTTCTTTCTGGCTACTTGTAATATTTTCTCTTTGATTTGGGAGTTCTGGAATTTGGCTATAATATTCCTGGGAGTTTTTTTTGGGTGGGACCTCTTTCAAGAGGTGATTGGTGGATTTCCCTCAATTTCTATTTTACCCTTTGCTTCTAGGATATCAGGGCAATTTTCCTAGAGAAAATCTTTAAAAATGAAGTCAAGGCTTTTTTTCCTGTTCATGACTTTCAGGTAGCCCAGTAATTTTTAGATCATCTCTTTTGGATCTGTTTTCCAGGTTAGTTTTTTTTCCAAGGAGATACTTCACATTTTCTTCTAGTTTGTTATTCTTTTGATTTTATTTTATTGTTTCTTGATTTCTCACAAAGGTGTCAGCTTTTCTTAGCTCCATTATATACTTTACAGAGTTGTTTTCTTCAGGGAGCTTTCTTATCTCCTTTGCCAACTGGTCAATGATTTTTAAGACATTCTTCTCCTCATTGACCTTTTGATTTGCTTTTTCCATTTGACCTAAACTGGTTTTAGCATGATGTTTTCTTCAGCATTTTTTAAATATCCTTCACCAAGCTGATGACTTGGTTTCAATTATTTTCCTGCATTTCTCTCATTTCTCTTCCCATTTTTTCCTCTACCTCCCTCACTTGATTTTCAAAATCTTTTTTGAGTTCTTCCATAGCCTAAGACCAATTCCTATTTTTCTTGGAAGTTTTGGATACAGAAGCTTTGACTTTATCATCTTCTAAGGGTGGGTTTTTATCGTCCGTGGTTCCAAAATAACTTTCTGTAGTCAGATTCTTTTTTTTTCTATTTACTCATTTCCCCAGGCTAAGACTTGGTTGTGAGTGTTTTGGGGCCCTCCCCCAAAGACTTCAATTTCTTCAGTGTCTTAAGAGAGGCTCTAATTGCTCTCCTGGCCTTTGCTCTTGTCTGTGGATGACTATAAGCACTGCCCTCTGCCCTGGATCTATGAGGAGGGTCCCTGCTCCACTATAACAGTAGGGAGCCCCAGGCTGGAACTGGGAATATGGACAAATATGGACAAAGCAGCAATGGTCCTGTCCCAAGGATAGCAGAGAGACCTCAACAGCCTCTCCCCACCCTGCTGGTGGCATCGTGGGCCTGCTTCCGTTCCCAGGCCAGGTCCATGCTGAGATCTAAGCTGCACTGGGTTCCATGCCCACTGGCAGAGTTTTCCTGCTTACCTTCCCCTTTGTCTTTGGTGATCTTTGGTTTAGGTGGTCTGAAAACCACTCCTACTGCCATGAACTCTGATATCCCAGGTGTCCCATGGGCTGTTCCTCAAAGGTCCTCAAAGGCTGGAGCTTGTTCACTCAGGCCCAGCTGTGGTCAAGGTTGCACTGTAACCTTTTCCGACCCTGGTTCCAGTTGAAGAGACATTTCCTACGAATCTACCAAGTTGTCTTGGACTGGAGAATTGTTTCACTCAGTCTTTCTGTGGGGTCTGCCACTCTAGAATTTTGTTAGAGTCATAATTTTATAGCATTTGAGGTTTTTCTGGAGAAGAGTTTTTGGCAATTCCTGCATTCATGCCTGCATCTTGGCTCACCCCATACTGTTATTCTTAAAAAACTCATTTTTTGAGGTTCACTTGAGAGAACAAAGAGAACATCTAGGTACAAAATAATGTAACAGATAAGATAGTTAATAGGATTGAACAAATTAGGAAAAAGTGAATCAGTGCTTTTGAAGATAATACCTACAGTCCCATAAAAATATATATTGTAGACAAGTATCTTTTGCATAGAGAAAGAGAAGAAAAAGAGCAAGGACAAGGATAAGCTAAAGAATCATTCCATGTACACTGAATTTTAGAAGGGAGGAAGCTTTGTTTTGTGAGGGTGGTTATTTTGTTTTGTTTTAGGTTTTAAATCTTGTTTGGGTGGTAATGGAAAGATTATTATAGGAAGAAAAGGGTAGAGAGTCACCAACACCCTTATCTGGAATGGGGATAAAAGAAAGAAAAAAATCCATCCTTACTCAAGCATTTTGAACTAGGGCAGGAAAATTAGATGAAATAGACAGAGCAGGGAAAATCTGTGATCAGTGCTAATAGATAACAAAGGCTTCTAGACTGCAGAGTGCATAGAGACAAGATTTGAAGTCATGAATACCTGAATTTGAATCCTGCTTCTGTTGATTCTGGTAAAGTCACAGCATCTTCCATCCTTAGTTTCCTCATCAGTAAAATAGGGGAAATTAAACACCAATTTGATGAGTTTGTTGAAAAGGAAGGAATAATATATTTAAAGAATGTTGCAAAGATGGTGGAGTAAAGTCAAGGACTCCCACAAGCTTTTCTCCAAACCACTCCAAATGCTTTTAAATAAATATTAGCTATAACCAAATTCTAGAATGGCAGAACCCACAAAAAGAGTAAAAAAAAATGATTTTCCAGGTCAAAATAACTTAGAAGACCCTCAGGAAGGGTCTGTTACACTGGGGTTGGAAAGGGCCCACAACACATCCCAATTTTCACTGTAGCAAACCAGCTCCAGTTATCCCATAGAAAAGACTATGGGGCACCTAGATCCATGGCAGTGCTGATGGTTTCCAGACCTCTCAGGTCAGGGATTGCCAAGGACAATTGAAAGGTCAGCAGAAAAACTATGCTGCTCTAGAGTGAGAGCACAGGTCTCAGCATAGACCCCATCCCAGGGTCATGGAGTAGACCTAGGGAGCAACTCGGTGGGGGTCTCCTGGCAGCTGCTTCCAGAGAGCTCAGTCCAGAAATGGTAAGGGGATCAGGGGAAATTGCAGAGGTCTCTTTGCTATCCCAAGGCAGGATTCTGTTGCTTTGTCCATACTCAGATCCAGGTCACAGTATGGGTCCCAGTCTCAGGAAAAGGAGCAGAAATACAGCAGAGTCCATAGCCTGCAACAGAGCAGGGACAGTCCTCACAGTTCCAGGGCATCAAGGAGTGCTTATGGTCATGCACAGATCAGAGCACCAGCCAGGAAAGCAGCCATAGCTTGGAATAAACCTTGGAAGAATTGAGAATATTCAGGTCTCTGGGGAGTATCACTGGAAATAGCTGCAAAAATATCAAAAGCTTGGGGCAGTACATCCTCCACCCTGGAAGAAGAGCCCCATCTTAACAAAGAGTTAAAATCAAGTCATAGACTAGGGAAATGACCAAAAAGAAGAAAAAAATCCAACCATAGACAATTACATTGGTTCTATGATGGATCAAAATACAGCCTCAGAACTTAACAAAATCAAAGCTTCTGAATCCAAAACCTCCAAGAAAATATGAATTGTTCTCAGACTATTGAAGAGCTCAAAAAAATTTTGAAAATCAAGTGAGGGAAGTAGAAGAAAATTTGGGAAGAGAAATGAGAGTGATGCAGGAAAATCATGAAAATCAAATCAGCAGCTTGGTGAAGGAGATATAAAAACAATACTGAAGAAAATAACTTCTTAAAAACCATATTGGGTCAAATGGAAAAAGCAGTCCAAGAGGTCAATGAGGAAAACAATGCCTTAAAAAGCAGAATTTGTCAGATGGAAAAGAAGACTCAAAAGCTCTCTGAAGAAAATAATTCCTTAAAATGTAGAATGGAGCTAGTTGAAACTAATGATTCTATGAGGAAATAAAGAAAAAATGAAACAAAACCAAAAGGTAAAAGATAATGTGAAATATCTCTTTGGAAAAACAACTGGAAAATACATCCAGTAGAGACAATTTAAATATTATTGGACTACCTAAAAATCATATCCAAAAAAAAAGACCCTGGACTTCATTTTTTAAATAAATTCTCCAGGTAAAATGCCCTGATATCCTAGAAGCAGATATTAAAATAGAAATTGAAAAAATTCATTGATCACTTCCTGAAAGAGATCCCAAAATGAAAGCTCCCAGGAATATATTAGCCAAAATTCTGAATTCCCAAGTCAAGCAGATAATATTGTGAACAGCCAGAAAAAAATAAAGCAAATATCATGGAGCTAGAGTCAGTATAACACAAGATTTAACATCTCCCACATTAAGGGCTCCTAGGGCTTAGAATATGATATCCTGGAAGGCAAAAGAGTTTTGATTACAACCAAGAATCAACTACCCAGCAAACTGAACATAATCTTTCAGGGGAAAAGATGGCCATTCAATAAAATTGTGGACTTTCAAACATTTCTGATGAAATGATCAGAGCTGAACAGAAAATTTGATCTTCAAGTACAGGACTAAGGTGAAACAGAGAGGGTAGATGTGAAGGGCAAATATTAAGGGACTTAATGATGTTGAAATGCTTGAATTCCTACTTGGGAATTTAATGCTGATAACTCAATTGAACTTTCTCATTTATTAGAGCAGTAGAAGGATCATTTACAGACAAGACACAGGAAGGAGTTGAATTTGAAGGTATAAGATATTACAAAGATAGAGTTGACTTTAAATGAAGCCTTTAAACAGATATTAAAGCTATAGATCCCACCAAAAAAAGACAAGATCAAAACCAGTTTTCAACTTTAGACATCATGGAGGATCTTCAGTGAAAGTCTGTCTCTTCAGGGGAAAAGGGTAAGTAAAGCCCAGCTAGGCAGATAGATGGAGGCTTTTAGGGCAGTCAAGGTCCTGATAACTAGATAACAGTGCAAGCCCTAACTACTAGGTAGCAAGCTAGCAATGCCAAACAAAGTCTGAACCCTAGAAACATTGGGGCAAAGACAGTACTGGGTTGGAACAAACCACTACATAGGGAGAGCCTGGACAGAGAGGAGGAAACAAACTTCTGCATATGTAACTCCTGGGCCGCCTAGGCAGCATCTTGTCAGGGACCAGACCCCAGTCCTAGCACAAAAAGCTTTGGCCTATACTCTCTATATCCCAGGAGCAGAGCTCAATCAAAATGATTTAAAAAAAAAAGCTAAAAGAACACTAACCATAGAAGGGTACTATGCATATAAAGATGATAAAAATGCCACCTCAGAAGAAGAAAGCAGAGACAAATTACCTACATGGGAAGCCTCAAAGAAGAATATGAACTGTACTCATACCCAAAACCTCAGAGAAGAGCTTAAAAAAGAATTTTAAAACCAAAGAAGAGAGGAAGAAGAAATAGAAAAAAATAAATGAGAGCCATGCAGGGAAAATTATAAAAAAATGAATAAAGAAATCAATTCCTTTAAAAGTAAAAATAACCAACAGGAAAAAGAAAATTGACCAACTGGAAAAGGAATGTAACACATCTAAAATTCAAATCAACTAAGTGGAAAGGGAAGGCAATTCAGCAAAAAGTAAAATTAACCAACTGAAAAAGGAAACACAAAAGCTAATTGAAGAAAATAAAACCCTAAAAAATAGACAACTAGAAAGCAATGAATCTATGAGTCATCAAGATTCCCTTAAACAAAGTTTAAAAAAAAACTGAAAAATTTCAAGAAAATGTAATGTACCTTTTAGGGAAAAACAAACAACCCAGAAAATAGATCCAAAAGAGATAATT
The DNA here is from genome assembly GCF_037893015.1 of Macrotis lagotis. Lineage (NCBI taxonomy): Eukaryota > Metazoa > Chordata > Mammalia > Peramelemorphia > Peramelidae > Macrotis > Macrotis lagotis. The sequence goes on along the minus strand of NC_133662.1, from coordinate 143,797,334 downwards.
TATGAATTATTGGTCTACCAGAAAGCCTAGATCAAAGAAAAAGAGCCCGGAAAACATATTTCAGGAATTTATCTGGGAAAACTGTCCAAATCTGCTAATCAAGAAGACAAAGTATCCATTGAAAGAATTCATAGAATTCTTCCAGTAAGACACCCCAGGAGTAAAATTCAAGGACTATCATAACCAAATTCCAAAATTCATAACTAAAGGAGAAAGTACTGCTAACTGCCCAAAAAAGGCAATTTGAATACAAAGGAAGCAAATCAGACTTACACAGGGTTTATCAGCTTCAACATTGAAGGACTGGAAGACCTAGAATATAGCATTTTTGAGGGCAAAGGACCTTGAAATACAACCAAGAATTTTCTACCCTGCAAAATTCAACATATTCTGTCAGGAGAAAATATGGATGTTCAACAAAATAAAGGACTTCCAAAATTTCCTGATTAAAAAGACCAGAACTAAACAGAAAATTCAATCTTAAAATACAAGATTCATGAGATGTATAAAAGGTAAACAGAAAGGAGGGGAAAAAAAAACAAATGTTAGTCAAGAACATTAAATTGTATGCAACTCTACAAAGGAAGATAACACTTGTAATTCTTGAGAAATGCATTTTTTGTGATAGTTAAAAGGTTGAATATAATTGAAGAAATTGTACTTAAGGATATGGGTCTTGTCCTTGGTCTTGTCCTTCTATTGAAGAAGACCAAAATGAAGCAGTCAAATAACAGGGTTCCAACTGTGGCTGATCAGACCAATATTAGCTCAGAATATTCCACCACAGGTTGTGCACAAATATGTCAGTTGAAAAGATGGGATATTTATTCTAAATTTATGTGTCTCATATGCTTCCTCTGACCTACTTTAATTCTGTCTTGATCATAGAGCTCAGCACTTTCTCTGATGAAGGCATCCTTTGCTGAGTGGTCTGTCCTGTGTTAGTATCTCCCATTCCTTACTATTAATTGTAAAGTTCTTAAGGAAAACCTTCAGAGTGTTCCAGTACTTAGAAGCTCTATATTTAATTAAATCAGAAGTGACTTTACTTTACTAGACAATAAGAGGTTTATAATACCATAGGGGCAGAGGCTGGGAACATACTTAGAGGAGTTGGACAGAAATAGATTAGGAAATGGTCTTATTTTAAACCATGTTTTAGTTAACAAGGGTCTAAGTACCATGGTTGAAAGCTAAATGGGGGGAGTATGGAAGAAAGTATGCTTGGGGATGGGGTACAAATGGTTTATAAAATGAATTGACTTTGCTTGATACATTGGCTCATGAGGATCATGTGTCCTTGGAAGGTACTTGAAAAAGGGATAAAGTATAAAGTGATAATAATTTGATGGCTTTCATGACTCTTGAGAAATGTATTTCTTATGAGATAGATTGTACTCTGATTGACACCATAAAAACATGAAAGACATTTAGTGTACGCGCCAAAATCCTATTATAGTAGAGGGAAAGAAGGGACAGTGTGAACACTGAGTAAATCCTATTCAATAGATTTGGCCCAGAGAGGGAATAAGATATATTCCCAATTGAACTTAAAAATCTATCCTATTCTTAAGGGAAAGAAAAGGGAAGAAGGGACTGATAAAAAAGAAAGTGAAAGTATGAGTGAAAGTAAACTGAAAGTTAAAATTTTCAAGAAAAGTTAAAAGGAAAAGGGAACAAAACATTGATGAGAAGGAATAAGAGGAAAGGAAATAGAAAACTACAAATGGGGAAAGATAACATGGAAGGAAATAAGAATTAGTTATTTTAACTGTAAATGTGAATGAGATGAACTCTTCCATAAAATGAAAATGGATAGCAGAATGTATTAAAAACCAGAATCCTAAATTATGTTGTTTACAAGAAACACATTTGGAGCAGAGGTAAAGGTAAAAGGTAAAAGACTTGAGCAAAGTATTTTATGTTTCAACTGAAGTAAAAAAAAATCAGGGGTAGCGATTCTGATCTCAAAGTAAAAGCAAAAATAGATGTCACTAAAAGGGATAAAGAAGGAATCTACATCTTCTTAAAAGACATCACAGGTAATGAAGTTATATCATTATTACATATATATGCTCCTAGTATTATACTGTCCAAATGCTTAGAGGAGAAATTGAATGAATTACAAGGAAACATAGACAGCAAAACTATAATAATGGGGGCCTCAACTTCCCTTTGTCAGAACTAGACAAATCTAACCACCAAATAAACAAGAAGTAAGTTAAGAAGGTGAATATGATAGTCCTCTGGAGAAAACTGAATGGTATTAGAAAAGAATGTACCGGGGCTGCTAGGTGGCATAGTGGATAAAACACCGGCCTTGGAGTCAGGAGTACCTGGGTTCAAATCTGGTCTCAGACACTTAATAATTACCTAGCTGTGTGGCCTTGGGCAAGCCACTTAACCTCATTTGCCTTGAAAAAAACCTAAAAAAAAAGAATGTACCCTTTTCAGTGCAGTACATGATACCTAAACCAAATTTAACCATGTACTAGGGCATAAAAACCTTATAATCAAATACAGAAAGGCAAAAATAATAAATGCATACTTTTTGGATCATGATGCAATGAAAATTACATGTAATAAAGGGCCATAGAAAGATAAACCAAAAATTAAATGGAAACTAAACAACTTAATTTTAAAGAATAAGTAGATCAAACAACAAATCAAACATTTAATCCAAAAAAAATGATAACAATGAGACATCATACCAAAATTTATGAGATACAGCCAAAAACAATTTTAGGGGAAAATTTATATTTCTAAATGCTTATATGAATAAAATAGAGAAAGAGAGGATGAGTGAATGGGTCATGCAATTTAAAAAATTAGAAAAGTGGATAAATTAAAGATCCCTAATAAATACCAAATTAAAAATTCTGAAAATCAAATGAGAAATTAATAAAATTGAAAGCAAAAACAAAACATTGACTTAATAAATAAAACCAAGAGTTGGTTTTATGAAAAGTCAACAGAATAAATAAACTCTTAATTTATCTGATTTTTATAAAAAGAAAGAAGAAAACCAAATTACCAGTATCAAAAATTAAAAGGGGGAACTCACCACTAGTGAAGATGAAATTAAAGAGATAATTCAGAGCTCTTTTTCCAACTGTATACCAATAAATTTGATAACCTGAATCAAACAGATGGATATTTCTAAAAATGCAAATTGCCCAGATTAGCAGAAGAAGAAATAAAATACTTGAATGACCCCCTTTTCATAAAAAGAAAGTGAAGAAACTATCAATAAACTCCAAAAGAAAAAGCTCCCAGGCCCACATGGATTTACAAGTGAATTCTACCAAACATTTAAGAACTAAATTTATTCCAATTATACGTAAATTATTTTTAAAAATAGTTCTGCCAAATTCCTTTTATGACACCAATATGGTGCTGATACCTAAACCAGGAAAAACCAAAACAAAGAAAATTATAGACCAATCTCCCTAATGAACATTGATGTAAAAATTTTAAATAAAATGATCAAGTAGGATTTATACTAGGAATGTAAGGTTGGTAAATACAAGGAAAACACTCAATGTAATTAAACATTTCAATAACAAAACCAACAGAAATCATATGATTATCTCAATAGATGCTGGAAAAGTCTTTGATAAAATACAGCATCCATTCCTATTAAAAACACTAGAAAGTATAGGAATAAATGGTGTCTTCTTAAAATAATAAACATTATCTATCTAAAACCTTCAACAAATATTATATGTACTAGTGATAATCTAGGAGTATTTTCAATAGGATTAGGGGTGAAACAAGGATGTACGTTGTCACCATTATTATTCAATATAATTTTAGAAATGTTAGCTTTAGCAATAAGAGAAGAAAAGAAATTGAAGAATTAAAATTGGCAATGAGGAAGCAAAACTTTCTCTCTTTGCAGATAAGATTGCATACTTAGAAAGCCCTAGACAATCATCTAAAAACTACTTGAAACAACCAATTCAGCAAAGTAGCAGAAGATAAAGTAAATCCACATAAATCAGCATTTCTATATATAACAACAAAGCCCAAGAACAATAGATAGAAAGAGAAATTCCATTTAAGTAACTGCAGACAACATTAAATATTGGGAATCTACTTCCCAATCCAAACTCAGAAACTGTATTGCATGGACACAATTACAAATGACAAATAAAGTCAGATCTAAACATTTGGGAAAATGTCAATTGTTCATGGTTAGGTCAAGTTAATATAATAAAAATGACAATTCTACCCAAATTAAATTACATATTCAATGCCAGACCAATCAAACAGCTTAATATTTTATCGAGCTAAGAAAAATAATAACAAAATTCATCTGGAGCAACAAGGTGTCTAGAATACCAAGGGAACTGATGAAAAAAATGTAAAGAAAGGTGGTCTTGCTCTATCAGATCTAAAACTATACTATAAAGTGACAGTCTTCAAAAGTGCCTGATATTGGTTAAGAAATAGAGTAATGGGGGCAGCTAGGTGGCACAGTGCCCTGGAGTCAGGAGTACCTGAGTTCAAATCTGGCCTTAGATACTTAATAATTACCTAGCTGTGTGGCCTTGGGCAAGCTACTTAACCCCATTGCCTTGCAAAAACCTGAAAAAAAAGAAATAGAGTAATGGATCAGTGGATTAGTATAGGTTCAAAAGAAACAGTGATGACTACAGTAATCCACTGTTTGACAAATCCAAAGACTTTAGTTTCTGGAATAAGAGCTCACTTTTTTTTTGCAAGGCAATGGGGTTATACAATTATGTAATTATTGTGTTTGAGGCCAGGTTTGAACTCAGGTCTCCCCTCCCTCTTCCCCCCCTCTCTCCTCCCCCCCCCCCCACTGCAGGGTCGGTGTTCTATCCACAGCACCATCTAACTACCTCAGATACTCACTTTTTGACAAAAATTGTTGGGAAAACTGGAAAATAGTATGACAAAAACTAGACATAGACCTTATTTTACACTCTATACCAAAATAAGGTCAAAATGGGTACAGGATTTAGACATAAAGGGTGATAGCATAGACCAATTAACAGATCAAGAAATACTCTTATCTGTCATATCTATGGAAAGTGGAGAAATTTATGACCAAGCAAGAAATAGATCACATTACAAATTGCAAAATGGATTATTTTGACTATATCATATTAAAGAGTTTTTACATTAATAAAACCAATGCTGCCAAAATAAAAAGGAAAGCAGAAAGCTAGGGAGCAATTGTTTTGATAAGGGTTTCATTTTTAAAAAATACTGAGAATTTAATCAAATTTATAAGGTTGCAAGTCATCTCCCACATGTTATGAACAGACAGTTTTCAAATAAAGAAATCAAAGTTATATATAATCATACGAAAAAAGTGTTCCAAATTATTATTGATTAGAGAAATGGAAATTAAAAGAACTATGAGGTATACCTTATACCTATCAGATTGGCTAAGATGACAAAAGGTGAAAATGATCAATGTTGAAAAGGTAATGGGAGGATTGGGATGTTAGTGCACTGTTGGGGGAGTTGTGAACTGATTCAACCATTCTGGAGAAATATATGGAATTATGCCCAAAGAGCAATAAAATTAATCATACCTTGACCCAGCAAAACTAATACTAGACCTATATCCTGGAGAAATAAAAATGTGGGGAAAGTCCCACATGTTCCAAAATATTCATAGCAACTCTTTGTATTGGCAAAGAATTGGAAATTGAGAAGATTCCCATCAATTAAGAAATGATGGAATAAGTTACGGAAAATGAATATTATGGAATACTATTGTTCTATAAGAAACCATGAATGGTCAACTCTAGAGAAGCATGGAACAAATTACAGAAATTGATACTGAATGAAGGGAGAAGAACCAAGAGAATATTATACACATTAACAACAAAATTGTGAGCTGATCAACCTTGATGGATGCAGTCCTTTCAGCAGTTTAGAGAGGTAGGACAACCTTATTAGACTGGTTATGAACAATGCCATCCAAATCCAGAGGAAGAAAAATAAAAGAAAACTCTACCAAATCTGAATGAACACTATATTCACTCTTGAAAAATTTCTCTTATGTTTTTCTTTCCTGTCTCATGGCTTTCTTTCTTTTCCCTTAGTATCAATTCCTCATACAGATAATAACAAATCTGTAAACATATTAAATACAAATGTATATGTACAATGTTCACTAGACTCTTTGATGTTGAGGGGAGGGGGTGGGAACAGAGGGTGTAAGGAAATTATGTAACATGAATATGCATATACATGTGGATGAATGTTGAAATATTTTTATAACATTTAATTTGAAAAATAAAATTAATTGGAATAAAAAATTAAAATAAAAAGATAGAATTAATGGGGAGAAAGGAATGTACTAGAAGGAAGGGAAAGGAGAGATATAATGGGGTAAATTGTTTCATATAAAAGGCAAGAAAAAGCTTTTGTAGTGGAATGAAAGAGGGGGAAAGTGAGGGGGGAGTGAGTGAGCCTTTCTCTCATCAAGAGAGGCTCATTGAGAAAATAACATATAAAATTGATTATAGAATTTTATCTTACCCTAGAGGAAACTATAAGAGGAAAGGGATGGGGGGGTATAGGTGATAGAAGGAGGGAAAGATTGTGGAAGAGGTAATCAGATGCAACACATTTTCCAGAAGGGACAGGATGAAAGGAGAAAGAGAATAGAATAAATGGGCATGGGGAGGAATTTCTAAATGTCATTTTTTCAGCAAAAATCAAGTTTTTCTGAGTGTTTCCCTTTCAACAAAGGGTGAATCAAAATTTCTCTAGGCATTCTTGTGCCATAAAATATTCCCTTAGATGTCTAGAAAATTTTATTTTGGGTACTCATTGTAAGTTCTTTTCAAATGAATTCTTGCTGAAATTCTACTGGAAGGGTAAACTTACTTAATAATGAGAAAGATGGGCTTAGTAAAAGTTAGTAAAAAGTAACAAACAATTTCAATTAAGCCCCTTAAAAAGACAAAGTTTCCAACAAAAATAATTGTCACTAAATGTTGATTATTGGGGGGTTCTAGGTACACAGGGAAACCTTAGCTTATGGCCTTGAATTGCACTAGAATTGTACAAAGTAAGATAATTAGGCTGTTTGCTTCATTAAAAAAAAAGAAAATGTGAACATTTTCAACTAGGCACCCATATTTTAATGGTGAAAATTCCATATTTCTAATATAATGATTAATATAATCACTTGTGTACTACAATAGTAATAGAATTTATATGTCTAAATATTACCAAAATCATCAAATACAAAAGTTTACAGAAATCATCTTTAAAAAATCATACTTGTAAGTAAAGAAAAATAGGAAAAAATGAATGTACAATTATTGTCTAAAGCAGGAAAGCATGATGTTTTTTATATTTTTGAAGAAAGTTATGTATTTTAAAATGTAAAAACCATTCTTAACTCATGGACAGATTTGCTCTACTGGCCAATAGTTTGCTGAAGTAGAGAAACTTTTTTTCTAATTTCTATATGATCCATAAGACTATAGTAACTACAACAAAAGTCCAAGATGGAGAATCACTCCACCAGGTCCCCATAAATTAGAAGGGCCCGATTTCATATCAGTATAAGGCTCCAGGATAACCATCACAGAGTCAGGTTCTTCTCCCTCTCAGAGTTTTAGTCATCTCTCCTTTATGCTATTAGCTTAAGTTCCTATTCCATAAAATTCCAAAGTCAAGGGAAACATTACAAAAGATAAATTTGATTGAACAATTTTAAGGTATTACACAAGAATGAACTACTTCTGCTCAGATATGATGATGATACATGTGTTTCCTCAAAACCCTATTACCATCAGGGGTGACAAAAGAAATTCAGTAAAACAGAGGGCCAGGAAGTAGTTTTGTCTTGATTTTATGATCTTAAAAGAGGAAAGGAAAGGGAGGAGAATAGAAGAAAGGTAAGGGAAATGATCTCAAATAATTGGCATGTCTGAGTAAAAGCCAATACAAAATAAGAAGAATGAATAAGTAGAATGGGCAATACTAGAATTTTACTTTCATCTAAACTGATCAAAGAATATAATCACACACACACACAAACACACACACACACACACACACACACACACACACACACACACACACACCCAGAAATACTCAGCAATGGAACAGGGAAAAAGGAGAAAAGGAGGAGAGGTGGATCATAAAGAGGGGTTTAAAAAGAAAGAAAAAAATGATTTGATTAGGAAAAAAGAAAAAATAAATAAGAATGGAATGGAGGGGAATATACAGGTATTCAAAACTGTGAATATGAATGGAATAAATTCATTCATAAAACAAGAAAATATTAAAATTCATTAGAAAGCATATTCTAATAATATATTATTTACAAGAAATACTCTTGAATCATAAAGATGTACATAGGGTTAAAATAGGGAACAGTAGCAAAATCTATTATCCTCCAACTGAAGAGGAAAAGGTAGAGGAAGGAATCATGAAGGGATCATCATATCTGAGCAACAACAAAAAGAGAATTAATTTAAAAAGATAAACAGAAAACTACATTTAGTAATATGATTATTAAGCATATATACACAAATCTCAGAGCATCTAGATAAATAAAGGAAAAGTTAATGAGTAATAGGAGGAAATAAATGGAAAAACTTTAATAGTGGTGATCTAAACATGCTTCTTTCAGATCTAGCTAAATCTAACTAAAAATAAATAGGAAAAAAAACCAAGGTTCTCAACAGAATTTTAGAAAAAAAGATTTGAAAAAGATTAGAAGATAATTCATAATTTTAAAAGTACAATTATTCTTCAGCTATAAATAGAATCTTTAGAACACCAGACTAGGTATATTAGATCATTAAAAGCTCATAAATAAATGCAAAAAAGTTAAATGTTAAATATTAAGTTAAAGATTAAAATTCAAAAAACTTCAATAAATGGCCACTGGCAAAATCAACTTAAAATAATTTAAAATTAATTGAAGACTAAATAGATTAAATAGACTGAAGAAGACTAAATAGACTGAAGAAAAAATTATAGAAACAATTGACAATTTCATTAACAATAACAAGGGGGCATAACGATGGCAAAGTAAATGCAGAGACTCACCCAAACTCTCCCCAAACCACTCCAAATACCTTTAAATAATTACACTAATCATATTCTAGAGTGGGAGAATGCATATAAAGATTGAGTAAAATAATCTTCCAAGATAACCTGGAAGATCAGCAGGAAGAGTCTGCTATACTGAGTGACAGAAGAGCACAGGGCAGCATGGGCCACACTGGAGCAAACCAACCCTAGTCCAAGGAACATACCATTGACTGAGTCAGTGACAGCAGCAGTGGTTTCCAGACCTCTCAACCCAGAGATTTCCAAGGACAACTTGGAAGGTTAGCAGTAAAAGTCTGCCACCCCAGGGTGAGAAAGTAGCACAGAACAGCATAGATTTCAGCAGTACAGACCTGACTCCAGTAGACCATGAGTAAACCTCAGGAGCCACTGAATCAGTAGAGGCAACTGCTTTTGGAGCTCTCAGACTATGAATGGTAAGAGGTCAGAAGGAGATTACAGGGTTCTTTTTGCTATCACTGAGGTAGGTCTCTGTTGTTTTGCCTATACTCAGAGTGGGGTTGCAATCTGGGGTCTCAGTCCTAGGAAGAGGAACAGAAGCTCAACAGAACTTACTCAGTGGAGCAGGGATCCTCCCCACAGTTCCATGGCAGAAAGGAGTGCTTGCAGTCAACTAGAGACCAGAGTATAAGTCAGGAGAATCATACAAACTTCTCCTTAGATCATAAGACCTTGGAAGAACTGAAAACTTGTATGTTCCTGGAAATATCTCTGAAAATGGATACAAAGTTCCAAAAAACTTGGGATAGTACATCCTTTACTCTGGAAGCAAAGTCCCATCTTAATAAATTAAAATCAAGTCCTAGGATAGAGAAATGAATAAACAAAAGAGGAAAAAAAACTGACCATAGATGGTTACCATGATTATGAGGAAGATCAAAGTATATACTCAGAAAAAGACAACAAAATCAAAGCTTCTACATCCAAAGCCTCCAAGAAAAATATGAATTGATCTCAGGCCATGGAAGAGCTCACAAAGGATTTTGAAAGTCAAATAAAGGAGGTAGAGGAAAAATTGGGAAGAGAAATGACTGATGCAGGAAAATCATGAAAATCAAGTCAGCAACTTGATGAAGGAGATATAAAAATATACTAAAGAAAATAGCATCTTAAAAAGCAGACTGAGCCAAATAGGGAAAAAAGCTCACTGAAGAAAGATTTCTTAAAATATATAATGGAGAAAAGGGAAGCTGATGACTTTGTGAAAAATCAAGAAACATTAAAACAAAATCAAAAGAATGAAAAAGTAAAAGAAAATTTGAAATATCTCAATGGACAAACAATGGACCCAGAAAACAGATCCAGGAGAGATATTTTAACAAGCTCAAAAAAAACAAGCCTAGACATCAGCTTTTAAGGGCATTATCAAGGAAAACTACCCTGATATTCTAGAAGCACAGGGTAAAATAGAAATTGAAAGAAAACTCAAAATGAAAACTGCAAAAAGTGTTATACCCAAATTTCAAAGCTCCCAGGTCAAGGAGAAAATATTGTAAGCAGCCAAACAAAAACAAGCCATAGTCAGGATAACACAAGATTTAGCATGTTCTAGCTTAAGTAATCAAGGGGTTTGGAATATGTTATTCCAGAAGGCAGAAGAGCTTGGATTACAACCAAGAATCTATTACCCAGCAAAACTGAGCAAACCCTTTCAGGGGAAAATATGACATTCAATGAAATAGGAATCTGATCTTTAAATACAAGACTCAAGTGAAGCATGGAAAGGGACTTTATGAAGCTGAACTGATTATATCCTGTGAGGGAAGATGATATGTATAACTCATATGAGACTTCTCATTTATTAGGGCAAGTATAAGGAGCATATATAGATAAGATACAGGTGGGAGTTTAATTTGAAGGGATAATATATTAAAAAAACTGGTGTTGGGGTAGCTAGGCGGTGCTGTGGATAGAGCACTAGCTCTGGAGTCAGAAGTATCTGAGTTCAAATCCAGCCTCAGACACTTAATAATTGCCTAGCTGTGTGGCCTTGGGCAAGCCACTTAACCCCATTGCCTTGCAAAAAAGCTAAAAAATGGATGGTGTTAATGGGTAAAAGAAGAATGTACTGGAAGAAGGGGAAATGGGATGGTAGAATGGGGTAAAGTTATTTTACATAAAGGGGGCAAGAAAGAGTTTTTGCAGAGGAGTGGAAGAGGGAGAAGGTGAGGAAGAGCGAGTGAGCCTTACTCTCATCAGAATTGACTCACTCAGGGAATAACATATATATTCTAAATATAGAGGAAATCTATATAGAGAAAAGTAGGAGGGGAAACAGATGGGAGAAAGGGAGGGACATGATAGAAGGGAGGGATGATTGTGGAAGGGGTTAGTCAGAAAGAATAAATGAGGGTGGGGAAAATAGGATGGAGGGAAATAAAATTAGCAAAAGTAACTGTGGAAAAAATATGGAAACACATTTCTATGATAAAGACCTCATTTCTCAAACATAGAGAACAGAGACAAATTTATAAAAAATAAGAACCATTCCCCAATTGATAAGGTATGAATAGTTTTCAGACAAGGTTATCAATGCTATTTGTTTAACTCATTTTTAAAAATGTCCTTACTGTTGATAAGGAAAATGTGGGTTGGAACAATTTTGAGGTACTACCTGATACATATTGGATTCACTAATAGGACAGAAAGAGATGATGACAAATGTTGGAGCAGATGAAGGAAAATGGGATCAATGCATTGTTGGAGGAGTCATGAAATGATACAGCAATTGTAATGAAATTTGGCACTGTGGCCAAAGGATTATAAAACCATGCCTACCCCTTGACCTAGCAGTGCCGCTACTAGGTCTATATACCAGAAGAGATGAAAAACAGGAAGGAAAAGAGCCTATATGTATAAGGATATTTATAGCAGCTCTTTTATGGTGGCAAGGAACTGGAGATTGAGGGGATGTCTATCGCTGAAGAATGGTTGGATAAATTGTTATATATGAATATGATGAAATGCTCTTCTGTTAAAAGATGAACAGGATGCTCTCAGTAAAGAAACTTACATGAGCAGATGCAATGGGAAATGCATTGTATACATAGAAACAGCAATGTTGTGGGATAATCAGCTGTGAATGACTGACACCTTTTCTCAGCATTGCTGTGACCTAAGACAACTCAGAAGGATTTATGGTAAAGAATACTTCCTATACCAAAGACAGAGCTGATGTTGTTTAAATACAGATTATTGCATAAAAATAAATAAAAGAATGAATGAAAACAAAAATAATAACAATAAGATCACATACCAATATTTTTTGGATAGATCCAAAGCAGTCCTTAGGGGAAATTTTGTATTTCTAAATATTTTAATCAGTAAAAGAGAGAAAGAAAAGATTAACAAATTAGACATTGTGCTAAATATCAGGGATAAAAAGAGGGAAAAAAGACAAAAAGTCCCTGCTTTCTGTGATCCTTTTTCAAGATGCCCGTGTATAATAGGAGAAGACAATACATAAAGGAAAATGCTGGTCCATGAAGAGTGATTTGAAGAGGAAAATCAGAAAGAATGGTGGATGAAGTCATAGTGTTAATGATTAAAATGTCTTTTTTATAAAAACCTTTATAGAAAGATTGGATTACTGTTCTTAAAGGTATTGTTAAAAGGGAAAGGAAGGAAATGTAGAACCTGGAGCAATGGTTAGGAGCTGAAAAGATGTAGGCCTAGTATTAAGAAAAATATCCTAACAGTTATCCAAAAAAAAGTCCTTAAAGATCTTTCTTTGAAGGTCTTCTAGCAGAGAGTAGAGACTCCCTTGTTGGGTATATTATAATAGAGATTACTCTTGTGTATGGGCTGGGCTAGATATTCTCTTTCAGTTCTCAGAATCTGTAATTTTTTCACCTTTGCCATTTTCCAACCTGTCACCATACCTGTACGACCCTACCCCCACTTCATTTCTTACTATTTGTTCCAAACTGAAACTAAAACAATATTGCCATTGAGAGTCGATGAATTGACTGTCCTGTTATTTCAGTCATCATTTCTGGGATGTCTCATATCAACACCTTTATCTAGTTAATACTACCTTAATATGTGATCTCCTCTTTAGAATGTAAGCTCCTTAAGCTCATAGAATGTCTTACTTTTGTATTTGTATCCTCACTATAAGATTACTACCTAGCACATTGTAATTGCTTAATAGATGTTTTCATTCTATTTCATTCGTTCAAACAATCTCAGTTCTGCATCATAAATTTCATATTAATATTTCAACTTGGATGTCACTAAGACATCTCAAACTCAGCATGATCAAAACAGAACTCATCCTCTCTCCCAAAACTTCTTTATTATAGTCAAGGGCATCACTATCCCTCCAGTTACCTGGATTCCCAACCTCAGTCATTTTCATCTACTCATTTTCACTCATCATACATATCTTTCCCCCCCACCCCCCTCATCATACATATCTAATAAGTTGTTAAACCATGTCATTTTTATCTCCATGATATCTTTTCACTCATCCTAGTTCAGGCCCTTATCTCTTTACTAGACTATTTTAACATCCTCTAAACTCATCTCCCTGCCTTGTCTTGCCCCTCTCTAATTTATCCTCCATAAAGCTTCCAAAGTGATTTTTCTGAATTATTTTAGGAAGATTCTAAAGATCACCTAGAAAAACAAAGCGCTGAACACTAAGGTCTTTTCTTAAGCTAGATTATCAAGCATTCAAACTCTACTACAGAATGCACAACTTCAATGTGATGGCTACATTGTTCAAATGCCAAATTTACATTTGTCTATTAGACTATTTTACAAAGAACTAACAGAAGGCAAGCATTCACATGGTGGCCAGAAGCATTATAAGGAGACTCTCAGGGCATCTAGGTGGCATATGGATAGAACACCAATTCTGGAGACAGGAGAACCTGAATTTAAATTCAGCCTCAGATACTTAAAAATTACCTAGCTGTGTTACCTTGGCAAGTTACTTAACCCCATTGCATTGCAAAAAGAGACAAAACAAACAAAAAAGAAACAAAAAAAAAAAACCCGAACTAGGAGACTTTCAAGGTCTCCCTGAAGATTTTTGGAATCAATTATGAGATAAGAGAGACACTGGCAAAAGACCACCCAGCATGGTGAACCCTCATTAAAGAAGACACTGCTGTGTTCTATGAGCAAAGCAGAATTGCAGTAACTCAAAAGAAATGTGAGATATGCAGATTTAGAGACATCTCCGCTCATATGGACTATTTGTGTCCAACCAGTAGTAGAGCCTTCTGGCTTGTATTGGACTGATCAGTCACAGTCAGACACTGAACCTAGGTCCCAACATAGTAATGTCATTTGGGTCTTTTTCTCAAGCAAAGAAAAACAACTAATAAATCAAAGAAATTTTCCTAAAAGACATGATTGATTGTCGATCCTTTACTAAAAACAAAAACAAAACTACATTAACTCTAAGATCAAACATAAACTTCTCTTTATATATAAAGCTCATCACAGTATGATCCCATCAAGTATTTCCAATTTTCTTATTTCCTTTGTAGCAAGAACTCATTGCTTTTGATTCTTTATATGATCAAATCTTTATTGTACCACAGTTACTTAAAAGTTCTTTTGAGTTCTTGTGGCTATTACATTTTTTTAAATGAGCTTTCTCTTTCCATCCTCTTCAAAAATGTCACAAGCATTTGCAAAAAGGGAATGGTAGAAGAGATTTCTACAATGTAGTTACAGCTGACCTTCTTGCTCTTCCTCACACCTGGAACTTGATCTTCCATCTCTTTCATTACATTGGCTAATTTCAATTATCACCACCATTTCCTGGCTTCAACTCAAGTAGTAACTTCTACATGTGACCTTCCCTGGTCCTCTCAGCTGTTAGTGACCCACCTTCCCAATATTTTGCTTTGTAGGTGCTGTGCTCAGGCACACACATACACATAAATTAAATACAAAGTAAAGAAGTTTAGTTTGTGTGTGTTGAGATGAATATTTTTTTCATTCTTTTTTACTTCTGTATAGAAGAACTTTCATTTGAAACCCAGATTGAGTGACTGGTTGTGGTTCCAAAGTAAAATTAGATTTGCTCATCTTTAGCTCTTCCACTTTGTCTATAGTTTGTTCTTTTGTTTATTGTCTCTTCCCTCCACTTTCTATAGCTTTTTTATTTATAGTAATAACTGACTTTTTAATTCACATATCAGTTATGTATAATCCAGTACCATTTATCACACACACACACACACACACACACACACACACACACACACACACACACAATGCCTTTGCCTTAACACTGCTAACCCTCCAATCAGCTCTCAATGATCACATTTGTAGGTGTTAATTCCATGTAAGATCCTTAAGGGAAACATTTTTGTTTGTATTTGCATTTGGACATCTAATATAGTATATAGGCGTATGGTAGTCACTCACAATTGATTGATTAATTCATGAAATATTTCTTTGGGGTTGAAGATGGGGATGAGATAGGTAAGAGGAAACTGCAATAGTGTGGGATAACTTCCTTTTAGGTACAAAGCAATTTTATTAAATTTAAACTCATTCTAAACATATCTAGTTAGAGATGTAGAGATGTCAAAATATGGAAGAAGTACATTTAAGTCTTTAAACATCTATTTAACACAAGCTATTTGTAGGGTACAATTTGTAATATATAATATATGTACATATATATATAAATATTTTCAAACCATAGATAAAATTCTACAGTCAAAATTGATCAAAGGTTCAGAGTTCAGCACCCAAAAGAACAACATTTGGCTTTTTTTTAAAAATATCCTAGAGAATCATTTTCCTAAAATCATGCAAACCTTCTTTGACCACTTCCTTTAAGGGATCTCCTTTCCACTTTGTCAAGATAAACTCAAGAGAAACTTGCATTAACCAAAGGCATCATAAATTTCTTCCCTCTTTTAGTCTGATTATGCACAACATCTGCAGGGAGGTGATTAAGCCTTTGATAAGAAAGATATAAAAAGATATCATTGCAAGACATTATTTATACTTCATTTCAGTGTTTCACTTAGAAAGACCTCAAATCAAAATACTGAGAAAAAATGTTTTCTTAGTGCTTGTAGGAGAGTCAGCAGGCCTTAGGGCTTCCAAAACAATCTTTTAAAAAATCAACAAGATAAATTTATAAGTAAACAAAAAATATTCTGCCCCAAAATCTAAAGAGTACTAGAGCTTTCCTAAGGAAAAAAAAATGAACTCTTTAAATATTGATGATTACTGGTTGAATTGAAGAGTTCCCTCTCAACCCCTCATTCCCAAGAAAATTTTGAGTGCAACATATCCATAGTATTATTTTCTTAGAAAATTTCCTTCATACTAAGGGCTTTTATGATTATTTATAGAATGAACTTTATACTACATTTTGTCCACAAAATTGACAGGCTTACATTAATTAAGCACATGGTTAAAGGAAGCACATTTCTGAGTATAAAGGACTGTGACCTACTGAGGTTGAAGGAGAAACAAAGAATATGCATCCAAGGAAAAGAAATAGCTGAGATGTGAAGTCAAGCATAGCTTTCCTGCTTTAGTGAATCCCAATATTCTATAGTAGACAATGGGATGAGTCTATTTTTGTATGCTCTGTGAATGGTTTTTACATTTTTTTTTGCAACGAATCTGTAAAAGAAAAAAAATTCTTAACTCACTATTCAAAAACAAGCTATAGGCTATATTTAGCCCCCAGATCTTACTTTGCCAGTGCTTGGTCTAAATTATTTTTCCCATTTCCTTCTATTCAAAGTTACTTCACATTACTTCTTTTCTTCCAACAGTAATATCTTTCTTGCTTTCATATTATTGAATAAAATATTTATATAATAGGGACTTGTACCTAAGAAGATCTAGTAATGATACATTTTATAATGTAGCAGCAATTCACATTTCTATAGTATTTGATTATTATTATATTAAAAGCACTTTAGAATAGCCATTCTGAGCAAATCCACAGGACAAATAGTTTAAGTATTGTCATCATCCCTTTCTTTTTTTTTCTTTTTTTTCGGTTTTTTGCAAGGCAAACGGGGTTAAGTAGCTTGCCCAAGGCCATACAGATAGGTAATTATTAAGTATCTGGGACCGGATTTGAACCCAGGTACTCCTGACTCCAAGGCCGGTGCTTTATCCACTATGCCACCTAGCTGCCCCCACTATGCCACCTAGCTGCCCTGTCGTCATCCCTTTCACAGAAATTATACTTCAAGCTAGAAGGAACTTTAAATGCTATCCAGCCCAAACTCATTCATTTTATAGATAAGGAAACTGGACCCCAATGAGAGTAGTAAGGCGTAGAGTCAGATTTCAAACACATCCTGTTATTACCAAGTCAGTACTGATCTCTACTCTACCATCAAAAAAGTTGAGGCTCAGTAAGTTTAGTAATATGTTCAGAGTCACTTAGATAAAGGGTCAGAGCTGGGACTTAAATAATTCTCTTTCTCAATCCAATCTTAAGTGACTGAGAAACTAAGTGTTTTAGATAAGTTTTCCAACATCTGAAAATTAAAGGCTAAAACTTTAATTACCTAACCAAAATCATATTTATATATTCATACTTTCTAAGACAGAAGATGCAGAATGGTATTTGACTTCTTTTTTCTTTTAAAGGTTTTTTGCAAGGCAAATAGGGTTAAGTGGCTTCCCCAAGGCCACACAGCTAGGTAATTTTAAGTGTCTGAGACCAGATTTGAACCCAGGTACTCCTGACTCCAAGCCCGGTGCTTTATCCACTACGCCACCTAGCCGCCCCTGGTATTTGACTTCTTAAGGACCAAAGGTCACAGAATCACAGAATATCATTCCTGAAAGGTAACTTGGAGGTCATTTAATACAATCTATATCGTATTAAGAGTTTCTTCTATTCTTTAGTAATCCCCCCCAAAGAGGTTTTTCCAGCCTCCACTTGAATATGGTTGTTGTCATCACGATCATTATTGTAGTGTAGAGATGGGGTTCCCTGTCCCAAATCAATGTAATTGTAGAAAGTAAATGGAAGATAATGAAGAATTAATATTTTGACAAGGTATGAAAAAGGGTTAACAGTTTGTTATCTTTTACAAGCACTTTTTAAAAGTTCTGATTGAATTGAAAGGGGAAACTTGAATATTGACTAGATAAATATTGAAGGCTATCCATGACCAGGAGAAACATTAAAAAAATAACTTGCCAATTTTATGGGCAGTTGAGGAAGAGTCTAACAATTGACTCCCTTTCAGTCCCTGAGAAGGATTTTTCTTTCGGGGTGAGAAGGGGATTTCTTCCCCAACATCCCTTATAATAACCCTGACACTTTTTATAAGGAGACACTATACCAAGCAGGCAGCAATTTAAAAGATCTTCAGTTCAAGAGAATTCAGGGCACAACTGAGATGTACCCAGCAAAGAGCAGGAAGCCTTAGTCTTTATGGAGACACAATCCAGGGAGCATTTAAGACAGGAAACAATTTCAAAATCTGAGACCTGAGAGAAAAGAATTGACTACAGATTTAAATGAGGACTGATCCTAGTAATCAAGAATCAAGTTATGAAGAGGAGCAGAACCTAAAAGCCAAGTCTGTCAGAAATTTTGCATCCAGATAAAGCAGCATGAGGGCATCATGAGAGAAGGGACCTAGGAGCCCTCCAGCAGCAGAGGTGTACATTGTCTTGGCCACATATGTCCCCTAAATTGCTGCCTATCAGCTTGTGTCCACTCTTCTTACCAACCCTATGTATTAATGGAATGGTGAGGTTTGTGGAGGTTCCAACCTGTGAGTTCGTATGTCCTAGATAGCTAGCTTCAGACAAAGTCCTAGAGTATTTGTTAAGTACTTTCCCACAAGGTTGTTATAAAGATAAATTATGTATGTAAAATAGTTTAAAGCTGTAAAACACGGGTACCTATGCAGCACAGTAAATAGAGTGTAAGACTTGGAGTCAAGAAGATCTGAATTTCAATCTGCTCTCAGATATTTAGTAGATGTCTAAGCTACTAAGCCTCTGTCTGCCTCAGTTTCCTCAATTGTAAAGTAGGGACAATAAAAGCACATGAAGAGAAAATGAGGTGATTATTTGTAAAATGATTTGCAAACCTTAATGGTATTTAAATGCTACTATTACAATTCATACTTGGAGATATTAATATATCAGATTCCTCCTTACACTGTAACTGTACTTTTTGTCTACCACCACCCCCTAATAGTTTCTTACTGATGAAGTCTTTCTTCCTCATGCCAGGGTTTTTCATTACTTCTTCTTCTATTTATTTTAAGGTTTTTAACTATTTTATAAGAAGATACAAGGAGGGTGAGCAGGTAGAGAAAGGAATCAAAAAATGGGGAGGGAAAGAACATGGCCACAATGAAATTACAAAACTGCAGAAACCTGAATTGTCAAGCCTGGACTTATTTGCACCATTAAAGGCCTTATTCTTCCCTCTTTCCTCATTTTGCCTGAGTGTCCTTTTCCCTTTCTCATTGGATCTTGTTCCAAATTTATCTGGGATGAATGTTAGACCAAATTCTAGGGAATCAGACAATTAATTCAGTTCATGATCTCAGCCCTTCTAGAATTTGTTGCCCCAACTGTCACTCTGAATATGGGATCCCCAAATCTATTGTAGCCAGATTGTCTAAGTCCTCCTTCCCAAGATGAGTCTTTCTCCTAGGTTTCTTGTCTGCAAATACCTTACATTCTCATTGTTCATTGTATAATTTGACTATAAGACTAGATAAAAAAAAAGGATCCTTTGTTCCTAACTCAAGACAAAAAAAAAAAGCAAAACAAACAACTCTTTCCTCTTTTAATCTCCAAAGAAATCTGGTTCTGTACTTAAATTTTCCTTTGCTCAGTTGGTTAGTGACCCGATACAGACCGTTGAGGATAGTCATGGCTTCATCATAGATTCTTCCTGTATGTCCCTCTTAGTTTATCTTAAGTAGATGTATCTGCCATATTGAATTGGTTCATACTTCCCTTCCCTCTTGGTAAGTTGGCTTCTCCTCTTGGTGACTAGTGAAATATCTGAATTCTCTGCTGCTCCACCCTGTGTAAACTCATCTTGGTGATTCAGAAAGCAGTTTAAGGGATATAAGACCCAGAATGAAGACATTGTGGAGGAACTGATTGTGGGAGGGAATAGGATATATTGAGCTCTTATTGTTTACTTTTGTTTTGGTTTTCTAGATTTATAGTTTGCTATTGTTGTTTTTAACAAGGACCATATGAGAAGATTTAGATGATCTGATGCCAAACAAAATAGGCAAACCAGGAGAACAATATACACAAAGATTGTAGCAATGCAAATTTAAAAAATCACTAAAGGAAATTAAACTCTGAGGAATGGGAAAAAATGGATTAATGGAGGTCTTGGTGATAAAATAATGAAAAGTACCTTCTCCCTCAAGGGAGAAAGTGGTACAGTGCTGGACCAAGAGTCAGGCAGACCTGAGTTCAAATCTGACCTCAGATACTTATTAATTATGGACCTTGTGCAAATCACTTAACCTTTGTTTTCATCTGTAAAATGAGGATAATGATAACACCTCCCTCTCAGGGCTATAGTGAGGATCAAATGAGATAATGTTTGATACTTCTTTATTCTTTGAGGAAAGAAAGGTTGGGACTTAGAAAATTGCCAGACAAAATTTCCGCATCAGACACTTTTTCTTAATTTTCTTCCTGTGTCACAAGAAAAGGTTCACTTAGGGGGAGTAGACTACTGCACTGTAAAAACAAAAGGCATCAATGCAATTATTTATAAAATAAAGAAGTAAGGACTTTTGATAGTATATGTTTTATGAAGTGGTAAAATTTTTCTTTGATCCAGCCATTAAGGAACTCTGATCTAAACTACCACAATCCTCTTCTTTCAGAAACAAGAGCTATTGCTTCAACCCTTTGTCTAGTTCTAAACTGACATCCTTCTTGATATACGTGGAAAGTTTTTCAAATAGATTTCAACCTAATTTTATATCCAAATCCTACTCCACGTTACTAAAATAAGTATATACAAGTGATCTGTGTCTCAGATTCTTTCTCTCTCAATAGAAATATATATATAGTATGTATATAAACACATATGATGCATATATGCATACACATATATTGTGTGTATATATACATATATTTTCCTCTCTGCAATTCTTTGAATTTATGGAATTGAAATTACAAATACATACAAATACAAAATACAAATACATGCATTAATAGTAATAATAATAACTCATTTTTATATATCCTTTAAGGTATTATAATCTTTAACTCATTTGAGAAAATTATATAATGTTTCTAGGCAACTAAATGACAAAGTGGATCAACTGGAATTAAGAAGATCTGAGTCGGAATCCTGCTTGAAACAATTCTAGATAGATGAGCCTGGACAAATCTTAGCCTTAATCTCTCTTAGACTCAATTTCTTTATTTGTAAAATGGGTATAATTATGGTACATACTTCATAATTCAATTTTCAAACTTCAAAGAGTTATATAAAAAGTAACTAAAATATTTATATTCTTGGGGTTTTTTTGTTCTACTCACCTCTCAGCATGAACTTTGATAGCCTATTTTCAGCATTTTGCCTTCCACTATTTGGGAATTTTGGGCATAGGTGCACACACACACACACACACACACACACACACACACACACACACACCCTTAAATATACTGCAAATATTACCAAATAATTTATCCATTATTAAGTGAGGGATATTTGCTAACAATAGCTACTGCAAGTTGGCATTTCTTCTCACAAATCTTTCACGGCTACTTTGCTCTCCATTTCCCTTTTTATTGTTTCCCTTAATCATCCCCACTCCATTATTTATAGTTCAGTCTTTTTTTTTCAGTCGTGTCCAATTCTTCCCAGTTGGGGTTTTCTTGGCAAAGATCCTGGAGTCATTTGCCATTTCTTTCTCCATTTTATCTTATAGATGAGAAACTAAGGCAAGCAGGGTTAAAGTAACTTGCCCAGAGTCAAACAGTTAGTTGGTGTCTCAGATCCAAGACTAGGCAAGATCTCATGCTGCATAGACACACATCCTTCTCCTTAGTAGATGCACTCCAAGTGAAGCTACCCCATTCTTTCATCATTCCTTGTCTCTGATGCAGTAGTTGAAAGTCATAGCTTTGGCTCCATTCGTTTCCTAGAAAGAAATGCTTATAGACTTTATAACAACTGTTTTATCTGAATTGGGTGCTATGTTTTTCTTTTAAAAATTCTGGGTTGAGAAATTTGAATACTGAGATTGCTGTGTACTTGATTGTTGGTATAGACATTAATGTATCTAGAGACACATATGTCCCCCAATTTTAAATTTATTTCAACAAATCTTTTTTTTTTTTTCCTAGTAAAGATTCCATGGATTCCAAATGGGCTGTTTAAAGCAACTTTTAAAAGCCTATTTCTAGTTTCTTTAGCTGGGTATTAACTCAAACAGGCAAACAGTATCCTTAGGAACCAGGGTCTACATGACTGCCTAACTACATTTCTATGTTTGCTCCATAACTGGCATCAAATTACAAGGGCATATTAAGGCTCTTTAAGTAAAAGAGTTGCCAGAGTCATGCATCATGACTAGGAATATTACTAAGAATATTTAATAACCTAATCAGTTTGCTTAGTAACCTTCTCTGGGTCTTAGTTTCAGAACCAGTGAAATGACATGGGAGAAAATTGGATGTGGTGGCCTGGGAAGTCTCTTTTAGGTCTGTATCTATGATCAATATTCTGACCTACTGTATACAGGATCTGGCTAAATGTAAATAAATGACTGAACCAAAGCACTCTGAGACATGCCATAAAAGTAAAACGATTCATCACTTATTTAGCAACCAATATGTACAAAACAATATTGCATAGAAGATAGGGGATTGGCCCTTGGAATCAGAAAGACCTAGATTCCAGGGATCCTTGTATCAAATTTTAGCTCTGTGACTTTGGGCAAGTCTGTTTAACTTCCATTAGTCTAAACTTCCTAAGATTATCAATTAGAGATGATTTGCTGATCTATTTTGGTTGATGGAAGAATTTTTTCATGAAAAATTTCTTCTTGGGGCGGCTAGGTGGCGTAGTGGATAAAGCACCGGCCTTGGAGTCAGCAGTACCTGGGTTCAAATCCGGTCTCAGACACTTAATAATTACCTAGCTGTGTGGCCTTGGGCAAGCCACTTAACCCCATCTGCCTTGCAAAAACCTAAAAAAAAAAAAAGAATTTCTTCTTTACTAATGCAATCATTAGTTCATTCATTCTAAAATATGTCAACTACTATACTATGTACTGGGAGGAGATACAAATACAAATCAAACTTCCATGTTTACTCCATAGAGGCTTAAATCTAAAACAATTCCATTTTACTCCAACCTTTGGCTCTCAAACTGACCAGGGTTTTTGGTTCAACCAATTAGATCAGATCAATAGTTTACCTGGTTTTCTGATTTTCAAATCATAGATCAACATTATTGTCTCAAAGAAAACAATCTCTATGCAGTTTCTAAAATTTAGAAATGGAAACTCTACAGTAATCTTTAATGACAGGGAAGTTGTTCTCTATACCTAAGTGAACTCTCTCCAACTAAAAATGAAGCTTATTTACTCTACTTCTAGCCTCTATGATGACTGAAAACAGAGTCTATGTTTTCCTCACAAGAGGTCTTTCACATAGTCAAGCACAATTCTTTTTTGTCTCCTCTGCCTCAGTTTTGCCTTTCCCAGGTAGTTCTCCTCATTTATTTGAAACTTCTATATTTGAAACACATTTAAAAGGAAAAGCAAGTTTTATAGTTGTATATAACAGACTTTCAGTTTCATGCACAATCATCTTTTTTATACTATTATATGGAAATGTTTGTTTTATTCCATAAATTTAAAAAATAATAATGAAAAAAAGAAGCTTCTACTTGTTTCCAGGTAGCCTCCCAACCTGTAGTCTGGAAAGGATCATACATTTGATGCCCTGTGTCAATTAAAATAATTTTGGGCTGCAGTAAAAGTGGATAGGGACTACTCTGCATCTTAAAAACTGCTCTGTAAAGCCATGAGGATAGCGTACTTTGGGGGTGGGGGGTGTTCCAGGTATAGTTTTTAAATATTGACTCTGAAATAACTTATTCCTTATTTCATTCCATCTTCTTCCATGTGCATCAAAGTAACCAATGAAACTTGAGATACTTTTTCCAAAGAGTTCCAAAGTTTTCATCTTGAAGACAGGTAAGAGAAGGGGACATCTTTCATTGAAGGACTCTGGTCTCTGGAATTCCTAGATTTTACCCTTTTGACAATGATTTTGTTTAGAAAAGGTAAGGTTTATCTTTCTCTTTTTTTTTAGGTTTTTGCAAGGCAAATGGAATTAAGTGGCTTGCCCAAGGCCACACAGCTAGGTAATTATTAAGTGTCTGAAACTGGATTTGAACTCAGGTATTCCTGACTACAGGGCCAGTGCTTTATCCACTGTGCCACCTAGCCACCTCTCTCTCTCTCTCTCTCTCTCTCTCTCTCTCTCTCTCTCTCTCTCTCTCTCTCTCTCTCTCTCTCTCTCTCTCTCTCTCTCTCTCTCTCTCTCTCTCTCTTTTAATACCTTAGCCCTTGTGATTAATGTAGCATGAAAAGGAGGAATGAATCAGTGGATGATAACTAGTGATGAACTACTTGTGTTTCTTTCCTTCAAAATGCAAACTCAGAAGCTCCTGGGGGGAGGGCTTTTTAAATGAAACAGTTGAACCTCATTACAACAGCACCCTTTGAAAGGAGTCTCTAGCTAGCTATCTTCATGTATTTTATGGGTGTTTTTGAACACCATGCTTATATTGGCAGAGAGTAGATGTAAGTTGGCTGGCACACTTAAACCCTGTCAAATCATTTTTTATTTATGTGTAAACAAAGGATCTTTTCCTTCTTTTCTCATCCCCAGTAGAACTGAATTAGTGCATATCTAGGCAAAGATGTTATCAGGGGGAAAAAATTGTCTTGGTCCTATATACTTAAATTATGGGGATAAGTAAAGACAAACTTCTTGTCTAAAAAAAATTTACTTCAGCAAAACTAAAGATTTAAGTGTCCATAAAATGTAAATGGTACTAAATATATAAAAAAAGACAAATTGAAACCCAATCCCTATCCACAAGAAAGCTTACAATGGGGTGGGGGGGAGGGGGAGAAGGAGATTGGGAGGGATCAAAATAGAATAAGATCAGCATAAAAGAGGAGATCCAGAGAAATTCTTCTAATAAATTTGAATCAGGAAGGATGACTTAGATGATGGAAATCAAGGAAAGCTTCTTGAAAGAGGTGGCTTCTGGAGAGGGTCTTAAAGAAAGAATTTCAGAAGGCAGAAAGTAGAAACAGTCTCTTCTAGGTATATGGAAATACATGGATGCTGAAAGAGGGTAGAGTGAAATAGTGGAAGAACTAGTACAGAAACTTGACTTGAAAGTAGAATGGTTGGAAGACAATAGTGGGGAAATAACCAGTAAATATATAGCCTAGAGTCAGAATCAGAAATGTATATTATATTATATGATCTGCAGGGAGCTGTTGACAATTGTAGGGAGATATTGGCACTTTAGGAGAAGTATAGAATTGGGAATCAGATAATTCCAAGTCAGTGGATCAAATTGTGTCTCCACTACTTATTACTTATATTACCTGAAGCAAATCATTTTATCTCTCTGGACCTGTTTCCCTTCTATAAAATGACATTAGACTGTGATACTCTCATCCTAGATGACCACTCAGATCCCTTCGAATTCTAAACCTAGTAGAACCAGCTATTGACAGACTGATCTTCCAGGTTTAGTTTAGCTAAAGCTACCTGGAAGCAGAACAGCTTAATCCGCCCAGTCCAACACTAAATTCAGATGCCACATGACATCCTGTGAGGAGCCACTTCAACATTAAAGTCCCATACTACAGTCAACATTGTGAAAACCAAAAGATAAAGGAAAGGAAATACTCACTTTCTTTTGGTACTAATGTTTATCACTCTTCTTAGGTGGCATCCAGTTTGATTCTAAATCAAAGTGTTTTGTTGTTGTTTTTGTTTTGGGTTTTTTTTTTTAACTGATAATGAGCCTTTTCTACCCTTCTTTGGTACAAGCTAAATCAATTGATAAAACACAAAGGGAGAAATGTTCTTGCACTTATAGACCAAGTCAAAAGTAAGATCTGCTACAATCTGTTCTGCTAAATCTAAATTAATCCAGTTCTTTCCCTTCCTTGCCAAAGATAGGACTCAGAATTTCAGAGGAGAAACTTCAGGCCTGAAGGTAAGAGAGAAAAGCCTAATTGGCCAGACTTCATTTTTTAAAAAATTTTCCTGGGGATCTTGAGACCAATTTAGGGTGAAAACCGTAGACAACAAAAAATCCCTGACAAATAAGGCTACTAACTTCTTCAGGACTGCTTGTCTTAGGCCTGGCTAAACAAGTTTCTGATGCTATTTTTAGCTGAGCGGCACTGGAACAGATTCAGGTCTTAGGGCTAGAGGGTGCAATTCAGATTTGTACAAATAGTAGATGTACCTTTGGCATGTTTGAAATGAAGGGCAAGATAACAAATCTTTTGACAAGGCCAGCTCAAACCACTGTGGTCCTAAATTTACTATTATAATGATTATTGTTGCTATTATTATTATTTACTATAAATATTCTAATCTACATAAAATATTCCAGGATAGGTATGGAGCTAGTTCTGGACATTAAGAGCAATACTTTTGGGGGGGGGGGGGTGTTCAAATATTAAAATTCCTTAAAAATCAAGTCCTAAATCCATAATGGAAACAAGAAGGATCTAAATGGCTCACGGTGCAACCTCCTAGTCTTTACTATATTTTACCTAGGCTGTTATCTAATGCAGTACTAATTTCAATAGTACTGGAAATAAAATGAGGAAATTTGATGGGTTGGAAAGGTCCTTTCCAGTTCAATATCTATGATTTTACATTCCCTCTAATGGAGTAGATATCATCCTTCTCAGAATAACTTGGTTCTCTTCCTGAAATAATTCCTCAGTAGAGGTTCTACTTTAATATACTGGAGTCGTTCTAAGTCTTTTAACATCCAAAGGACAAGGGGAAAGGCATTAGATGGACATGAGTAAATTGTAATATATTACATATATGCCAGCAGGGTTCCTTGCACATGGGAGGTACTTAATAAATGTTATTGCCTATGACTATGATTGACAAATGAAATCCCAGTTTCCATAGGCTCTCTCACAGAAACTTGTATATTTTCTGCAATATACCATTGCAAAAAAAAAAAAATCTGTGAGAAAATGAGTGGGTTGTCATCTTATTGGCTGTAAAGATTAAGAAAAAAATAATTGAACTTTTTTCCTGAGGAGTCTTGGAGACACTATAGTTAACTATCATAGCCCCTGGATATTTACTGTTATCTTTGAGAGTCTGAAGAGACAATTTAAGAGAAGACATGTCTTTGAGATATTCTGTGGTAAAGACAGCCTGCAGAGAATTCCTGAAATTCTTTGACTAATATAAATGAATTGTGGTTTTAGTGTTTGTGGAGGAATCAGCAATTGCAGTTGATGTTAATTTGTAAAATTTCTTACAGTTGATACACTGTGAAAATATTTATATATCTTTACATTATCATTACTGCTAACAACTTATTTAGCTAGTAACTCTAATGTTTATCCACGCCTATGAGCATAAGATTTGAAACTGGAAGAGAGAAAGGTTATGAGCAAAGAGATTTCTCTAATATTTATAAATCTAGTTGGTGACCCAGAGTAAATTAATTAATGAGAAAAAATGTCCACATTTAATGAGGAATATCAGAATATATCCCTTTGTAGTGAAAACAATATCTGCCATATAGGCCATGCTAAATATTTTGTTTTTGTTTTTTCTTTTAAAAAATACTGATATTGTCCTCAAGAATGAATTACTTTAGATGTCTAAGGTTTAGGTTGATATCATAGCTTTCTGGTGGCCCAGATATAAAAAAAAAAACCAGTCCACAGAAAATTGGGACACTATGTCAAATGAGAGTTGTTAGACCAGAAAATAGTCACATAGCAAGAGTAAATCAGAACTCATAAAAAACTTGAATACTCCACTGGTATACATTCCATTTTAAAAAAGCTTTTGGAAGGTCCTCAGTATGTTGGGTAGATCACTTGTGGAAGATTTAAGGGAAAATATAGATTTAAAAAAATCATATTAAATGAGAAGGCATAAATGTTGTACAGCCTATTCTTTTGTTTTGTTTTGTTTTTAGATTTTGGCAAGGCAAATGGGGTTTATGTGGCTTGCCCAAGGCCACACAGCTAAGTAATTATTAAGTGTCTGAGACCGGATTTGAACCCAGGTACTCCTGACTCCAAGGCCAGTGCTTTATCCATTGTGCCACATAGCTGCCCCCACTGTGCCACCTAGCCGCCCCTAGCCTGTTCTTTTGAAAGGAGTTGGTACCAACATGAAAGGAATAGGGCACCCGTATTGATGAGATAATGGTTTCATTTCTAAATACAGTTATCCTTTTCCCCATTGCAATTTCATAATATTATGAATTCACATAAGAAATTAAATGGGAATTTTTTGGAAAATTTGCAGAAGTTGCAGAGGACACACAAAGGCCTGTAAATGACACAAAAAAGTTTAAAAATTTAGAGATGCATAAAAAGTAGAATGTTGTATAATGTCAGCATGTTTTATTTTTAATAACATAATAATTAAAACTTCTCTGATATGAAGAGAAGAACTAAAAATTTTATGTGGATTTTCCAGATTGTAGGAATGACAAGCCCCAAATTGCTGAGATATGGAAGGGATAACTGAATTAAGCATTTTAATCTAACAACTACAGAGATATAATTTGGGGGAATCCTTAGAGGATTATTTAAGAGATTTAAGGCATCTTCCTAAAATTATTAAAAGGAAGAGGATTGTGACATGGGTTTACTCTTGTATATCACATAGGGAAGAGGTTGTGGTCCCTCACTTGTATCTCCTGTGCCCAGCAGAGTCACAGTAATACTTGATACAGGGTGCTAAGTATTAATAAAACATCACAAAGCCTTTTGATATGCCCTATTTATGCTTGTTCATTTGAATTACTGTTGTAGAATTGGCCTTCTAATCTACTTTCCTGCTTGTGAATCCTATGCACTGATCCCAGGGTTGTTTTTGTTCATTTGTTTCATTGTACTGCCTCAGCATTTCAATAAAAGGAACTCACTTTATGTACATGCCCAAATAACTACTGGGAAAGCACTCACATATATGTCACAATTCAATTTTCTCAACTTAGCTTTTTCAAAATAAAATATAATTATTTTAATGACTTTTATTTGCTTCCAGTCATAGGTCTTCTTCCTGAACAAGTTTTATGAGTGAAAGGAAATGATGATGAAGGTTGGTTCTTCTGTTTCCTTTTTGTCCTGTTTGTTCAGATACTCTTTGCATCTGAGGTTGGATTTGAACTCTGGACTTCCTGACTCTAGTTCTATTGATCTTTCCATAAGTGCTATTTAAGTCATTTTTTCCCCTATTCCCTTATTCTTCTGCAATTAAAGGATGAAGTCAAATTTTAAACAAGTAAATTCTTGTTTATCTTTTGGGTGACTAACTTGATAATGGGAAGCCTATGAAGATGCCTCCTAAGAGGTATCCTTGTCCCAAATACTTCTCCAGTTGTCCCAAACACAAAAACATTACAGATCGGGGTGGCTAGGTGGCGTAATGGATAAAGCACTGGCCCTGGAGTCAGGAGTACCTGGGTTCAAATCCAGTCTGAGACACTTAATAATTACCTAGCTGTGTGGCCTTGGGCAAGCCACTTAACACCGTTTGCCTTGCAAAAACCTAAAAAAATAGTGTCTTAAAAAAACATTACAGATCTCCTAAAAAAAACGTCTATAGCCCTCCCCATCCATTCATCCACACATTTTCTCTTACTGCAAGCTTTAGGACAAATTCATTAGCATCTTCTTCTGGTTTTTCCTTGTTTTGATCTCTTCTTTCTTGGTTTGATTCCAGCTACTGCTACTTCCATTCAATTTCATTCTTTTAAACCCAACTTATTAGATTTGTAAAGCACCTACTATGTTCAAAGCAATGTGCCAGGCTTGGATGTTTGTTACTTATGTATGTGATCTAGGGCAAGTCCCTCAAATTCCTTTGGGACTTTTTAATTATTTAGAATAGGGATTTTTAATTTAAGATCTATGATCTTATTTTAAAAATATTTTGAAAATTTTATTTCAGTTTGATTGGTTTTCTTTACAATCCTATATATTTTATCATATGCATTTGAAAGCAATATTCTGAAAAAGAGGTCAACAGGCTTCATTCAATTGCCAAATGGTCACTTGAAACAAAAAAAAAGTTTAAAAATCCTTGGCCTAAGATCCCATGTAGTTCTAAATTCTTGAATCTGATGACTGGTTTTGAGAAATTCAACTTAGCCTGCAAGAGATGGTACAGGCATCTTTTCTTGTTCCCTGAAGGATGAAAATCACTTTCTTTAGGTTGTTTTTTAATGCATTTAGAACTAACCAATTCAGCTGTATTTAAAAGGGGATAAAAGAATAAATTGAGAGAAAAATGGTAATTAATCCTGAATCTACCCCCAGCAGCTAGGGCTATTCTTTCCTAATTCCTTCTCTTCTCTAATTTAAATTCTTCTTTTGATGCTTGTTCTACAAAACAGCCAACTATTCCATTCTCTGACCTGGTTTTTTTTTTGTTGTTGTTTTCAGCTCTCAATTTCTGGTCAGTGGATTCATTATGCCAAAGCTATGGGTCTTTTGCCCCCTCTAGATTCTGCTGATCTTGCTCTTTGTCCAGAAATCTCTAGCTTTAAGAGAGCCTTGCCATGTGATCATCTCTGATCCCTGGTCTTAGACAAAAATAAAGTATTGTACCCACTTCCTTAAATGAGAAAACTCTGACCCACTTTGGCCCCCTTAAGAATTCCCTTTTGGGTTCCAGGTACCATCTTGGCACTATCTCACCCTTTTTCTTGGAGTTCTTGGGCTCTGCCTTCTGAAAGCTTCTTTTCTCTTGCCTTTGATAGGAATTTGTGTCCCTGTTGATTTGAAGCAGTTACTCTAGCTGTTGGCAACAGCTGGCTCTGTCCTGATTTTGAAGTTGGCTTTTCTTCCCTATGGCCTTAAGTTGGCACCTGGGCTCTCTTCCCTTAGGAGGTTGTTTAATACGCCATCTCTCCCTTCACTGCACCTGACTCCTTTAGGCTTCTTCCATCACAATGGCAGAGATTCTTTTCCTGTTCAAAACCTGCACCCTCTGGTGGTTCCTCCTTCAGAGTCTCACTTTATCTAGCTAATTGTCAGAACTGTTAGACAGTCCACAAAGGCTATCTTGCCTTGGTCTTTATTTTTCCTTCTTGGCAATGAGTTTCAGGCTGCTGAGTCATTGTTCTAGTTTCTCCCCTTGGGAATATCTTTCTGTACTCCAAGTTTCACAATTTAAAAAACAAACAAATATAAAGACCTACCCTGGGACATAGGACACATAATATTCAAACACACTTTCCCCTATTCTTTCTCCCCAGTAAAAAGAGGGTGGTGTCATCAGAGCCACTACAGAGCTCAAAGGTAAACTGTAAATTAGTATTATCAATGATTAAGGTCATAATTATGATTAGCTTACAAAATTAACCAGCCAGTCAAGAGGGAATGAAACTCAGATTGTAAAAGTTTATCAAAAGGAAAAGATAAATACATGCCTGGGGAAGGATGAACTGGGACTCTTGAGCAGGAAGAAAAATTCAAATCAGCAAGCATACACTTAGTGTCTACTATGTGCAAAGCAAGAATTGAGAACATTTAATGCCTTTCAGGGAAAAGGACAAAAATGGGGATGGAGAGAGTCTTCAGATAATCATTATAATACTTCTCTATCCTTCCCAAGACAATTCATTAACCACAAAAATGAAATAAAATAGAAATATGAATAATTTCAAATAACAGATCATAGCTTCATAAGGATCTAGAACTAAAAGAAATCTCAGAGACTGCCCAGGCCAGATTTCTCAACTCACAGAAAAAGAAACTGAGGCCAAAGGAGGTTGTGACATGACCAAGGTAGCAATATTGGAGTTGAGATTTGAAACTAGGATCTCTGACTCCAGAACTAATGTTCTTCCCAATATAAGAGTAATAAAATTTGTATTAAGTTTAGGAATGCATTATATGATAAGAGAGGTGGTAGTAATTATAATGAGCTTAGCTTAAAGGTAAAATTAGTTGGGGCACCTAGGTAGTACACTAGATAGAGTCAGAAGCACCTGAGTTCAAATGTGATCTCAGATACTATTTGTGTGACCTTGGGTAAGTCACTTAATCATGTTTGTCTCAGTTCCCCATATGTAAAATGATCTGGATAATAACTGCCCCAGTTTCTCTACTCAGATGGGGTCATGAAAAGTTGGTTACTACTGTGAATGATCAAACAACAAAAATTAATTTATATTTTTTGATACATAGCAACTGATGTCAGGGTAAAGGAATTCATCCAGAAATCTGAAATGTAACCATCTGAGGATGAAACCTTTTCCAGAATTAATTATCTTCTCCCTGCTATATTTCCTTTCCACCCTCCTCCTCTGGTCTACTCTACACAGTTTGATGATTTTAATAGGACAAACTAAGGCTAGAATGTAGTGAAACCTGTTGGGTTTAGGGAGCATGAACCACAAGGGGAAGTTTTTGAAACACAAAAAACTATTCAAGTATCTCCATTTTCAGTTATTACTATTATAGACATTTTTCTTTGTCTAATACAGATAGATAAGATGTGTCATTACATTATATTAAATATGGTATTTCAGGTTTTGAATCAACAATAAAGTAAAAGGAATGTCACAAACATGGAACAGTCTTGAAACCAACCTTTGGAGTTCAGGGAAGTTCATTCTAATTACATAATAGAAGGGAATGTGATGTATAATTCCACAAGCAGAAAGAAATTCAATTCTGGGAACACTTTGCTTGAATCTGAATTTCATTATAAAAACAAACTGGCAAAGTACATCAAAAGTTTCAAGGTGGATAAATTTCATGATAAACCATATTTTACTTGAAATATTTTTAAGTTTTAATTTTGCCAGAAAGTTTTCCAGGAATTGTAGTTTCACATTATCTCAGGCTTGAAACTTCATGAGATGACAGGTTCAGCTCATCCATTAAATAAATGCATAGATCCATCAAACCTCAAACTCAAAGAAATCCATAATCCCTTGGTCATAGCCAAATCTAAAAGTCCTGAATTTAAAAGTTTCTGAGTCACTAATTATCTAGACAAGAAACTGTTCCTTATACTTTTATCACAACAATAAAGAAATTAGTTTCTTTGGTTCAATGATTCAGAATTCCTTCAAAAAAGGTTTTAAGGCAGAAGGATCAAACTTAATATATTTGTAGCCTATCTTCTTATTTCATAAGGAGTTTTTAGTAATTATGGCCTATCTACTTCTTTTATCACTTATATGACACTGAATCAAACTTTTATGTATAAGATAGGTGAGGGAAATCTGCCACAGTAGTTTGAGAACTGCATTTTCCTAATTTAATTTTTACTGTCAAGTATTTGCATTAAAGTATCTGTTTAAATTTTGGTTTATATTTGGAAAGAGCAAAAGGAAAATTTATAGGCCCCAGAGTCCTATACAATGAAAATTCAAGGCAGAATCACAAGATGACAAACTATCAAAGGTGGAAGGACCTTCTAAGTTCATCATACACATAAACAGGAATTCCTTTTATGAGGATATTGCCAATGATCATCAAGTCTTTTCCAGTTACCTCCAGTGATGAGATGTCCCTGTTTAGATCTAATTATTATTATTATTATTTCTTAGGTTTTTGCAAGGTAAATGGGGTTAAGTGGCTTACCCAAGGCCACACAGCTAGGTAATTTTTAAGTGTTTGAGACCAGATTTGAACCCAGCTACTCCTGACTCCAAGGCTGGTGCTTTATCCACTACGCCACCTAGCTGCCCCCTAGTTCTAATTATTATAAAGATTTTCCTTTTCTTCAACCAAAATAAACCTTTTTTTTGGTAACTTCCACCCATTGATCCCAGTTTTTCCCTCAGCAACAAGTAAAACAAGTCTACTAGCTTTTGTTTGTATCTTTGATGGCCCTTCAAAACTGGAATACAACTAGGGTATCTTCTCTTGACTAAATAAGCTCATTTTCTTCAGTTGCATAAGTATAGAACTGGAAAGGGCCTCAGAGATTCTCCTAAGTCTTTTCTCTTCTTTTTATTGAAGAGGAAATTAAGTCCTAGAAACATGAAATGACTTGTTCTGGATCACAGAACAAAAAAAAATGTTATATTGAAGTCAGTTCTGATTCCAAATTCAATTCCTTTTTCACCTCACTAGCTGGTTCTTTGATGGTAACTATGGGTGAGATGACTGCATTAGAGTTAATCTATAACTTACTCTCTAACTTCTTTGTTGGTACTGGCTTGGAAAATCATACCCATCTTGTCCATGTATCAGACAAGGTTAACCCCTCATAAATATGGTTGTTCTTATTTTTAATTTGATTTATTTTATTTTTAATTTATGGAATAAAACAAGCAATTCCATAACAGTACAATGAAAAAGATAATTGCACATGATATTGCAGCTCTATTGTATACAACTTGCTAGTCTTTTTAAATCTATGATATAGTATTAATTTCTTTTTTCCTTTTTTATTCCCTTCTCCCTCTTACAGAGATGATACCATTAGACACAAATGTGGGGAGTATGGGGGTTATATATCTATATTTATCTATCTAAATCTATATGTAGATATAGAGAGATATTAAATTGTTAAATATGTGCTTCTGTCTGTCAGTTCTTTCTCTGGATGCAGATAATGTCTGTCTTCATATGTCCCTTATAGTTAGTTTGGGTTTTTTATAATAGTCAAAGTGAGTTATGCACTCAAAGTCAAAAAAATTTTACTATTTCTATATACTGTTTCTTGATTCTGCTCATTTTGCTCTTCATGATTTTGGACACTCTTTTTCATGATTTTCCATTGAGCTAATCAAATTCTACAATAATCATATACCATTGTCTAACCATTCCCCAAATAATGGTCATTGCTGCAATGGACCTGGGTTGTTATTTGTGGGTGAAATTCTCTGGTAAACCTTTTAGTTTTAAAGGTTATTATTGAATACTTTTATAAACATGAGAGCACCTATTATGGACAATGCTATCCCCATCCAGAGGAAGAAAAACAAAACACAATAAAACAAAACAAAAACTCTTCAGAATCTGATGAATAATACATTCACTTTTTAAAAAAAATATCTCTTATGTACTTCTTTCGCTTAATCCTAATACCTTAATCCTCATACTGAAAATAACTAATCTGTTAACATGCTTAACACAAATGTGTATGTACAATGTTGACCTGACTGTTTGTTGCTGTGGGAAGGAGGGTGGGAAGGGAGGGTAAAAGAAAACTTTGTAACTTAAATATATATATATATATATATATATATGTATATATATTATATATACATATATATGCATATGAATGAAAAACTTTCATAGCATGTATTTGAAAAATAAAATATCAATAAAAAAGAACAAAATGGGTCTCTCTTAAAGACAACATGATCTTTTACAAAAGGAAGTTTGTGTATTATGAGAAAGAGAGAGAGAGAGAGAGAGAGAGAGAGAGAGAGAGAGAGCAATGATTATTTAGTTGAGCAAAGTTCCTTTGGCTTTCATATTTGCAGAAAAAGTACACCCATATGTTGACTTGGAGAAAAGTGGGAAATTAATACAACTCATCTAATGGGATTATTATGTTTTAGGCATTGAGAACTGCATGGATGGTTGAGTGTTAGTTGTCTGGACCAATTTAGTCTTAAGGATGATTTCATTGACAATGTGTAAAAGACCAGCCTATGTGGCATACATCTTCCAGTTTTATTAGTAAAAGATGCTGCTTCCTATCACATCAATCAGGCATAAACAATTGCAATAGACTTTACTAACACCAATGGCATGTTCCTTGAGGCTGTGGCCTCTCAGCTATATTAGCCTATATTAATGTCTCAGTTCTTTTCATGATACATATGGACTTTACCCAATCCTTAGACATCACTATGAATGCAGACAGACGGACCCATTGGTCTTCAATGAATGCAATCACAGTAGGTCATTTATGTTACAATCCATCTCTAATTGGCATGTGGTTCTTGCATGAGATATATTACTATCAGGGTGGCATCCACTAGCTAATGCAATAGATTTCGGGTAGCCATAGTTTTCCTTGTATAAAGCTGCCTAAGGCTGTCTAGATTAGTCCAAGGTATATAATACAATGATGTGGACTTGTTTGTAAAATCTAACCCCAATGTTTATATGAGACACAGATTCCTCAAGATATGTCCACATTTCTGGTGCCAGGTCAAATTCTTCTTTTTTTTACCTTTGTTAATAATGTGATTTCTTCTCAATAATAGCTTTATAGGTGGAATCAATAAAAGACTTTGTAATGAAGACAACATTTTTTTTCACAAATTAAAGATAGTAGTCATTAAAGCTTAGAAATGTATTTAGTTCTCAATAATTCTTCTAATATAAACATTTAAAGATTATAAATTTGAGCTAGAAAGGACCTTGGAGATCATCTCACCTAACTACTCTCATTTTTGTAGCTGAGGAAATGAGAATCTAGAGAAATTGAGTTGCTCAAGGTAACACAGTTAGAACATGGCAAAACTGGGTTTTTGAACTCAGATCCCATGAACTCAGATCCCTTGAATCCAAGATTGTTTTGCTATGAGTTAGAATTCACTCTTTGCTGAACTAATTTGTAGCTATTCACTAGACAGTTTCTGCAAAACTGGCATCTGCCAAATAGTATCTTCAAAACAGCACATCCTAACTGTTCTAATCCCATCAATTGTTTTTCTTCATGATTTTCTAATCTCTTTCCAATTTGTATAGCATGCAAATACCTTCAAGTAAGTCATCAACAACCTTTACTTCCCAGTTTGATCACCAGAAATGTGATCAAATTCATAGAATCCCACTAGATATCCTCTCTTGTGGTGATTTGGTAGTATCTTCTGCACAGGCATTTTGAATACATGGCATATTATTCCAGTTTAACTCTCCTTTTCAATGTTCAGTAGTTCATATACATCTTCCCAGTCTCCTTCAGAATTAGCTTTGGGGTGAAGTATATAGACTCTGGGATTCTGAGATGATATTATTTAAAAAAGATTCCATCAGGTACTCATAAAGCCCTCCATCTTGCAAAGAAAAATTTGACACTCCTATTTATATACTAGATTTTATTGTCACCCTCTGAGAACATTCCATTGTTAATGGGTATTCTGGACTTGGGGAAACTATCCTAACTTTAACCTGCTGCTGCATTTTCTGTACCACTGGATCTATTGGGGTGCTTCTCTATATAGTATCCCAACATCCTAGAGTTGGAAGAGAAATTTCCTTTTGTTGGATCATTTTTCAGTTATCTGACTCTTCATGACTCCATTTCAGTGTCTGAGTGATTTTCCATTTCCTTCTCCCTATAATTTTATAGATGAGGACACTGAGGCAAACATCATTAAGTGACTTGCCCAAGGTCACAGAGCCAGTAAGTGTCTGAGATCAGATTTGAACTAACAAAAAGGAGTCTTCCTGATTCCAGGCCCCATTTTTTGTCCACTGAATCATTTAATTGCCCTTGGAAGGGAAATTAGAAATAATTTAATTTGGTTGTTTTTTTTCATTTCACAAGTCTCTACAATATCAGTGATAGGTGGTAAACTAGTTTCTGCTGAGAAGTGGTATGGTTTAGTAATAGTAGAGAGTATACAGAGTTTGGAATAAGAAAGTTCCTGGAAACAAACCCATTTCTGATACTTACTAAATTGTATGCAACCCAGTTAATTTAGGCATTACCCAGTTTGTTTAACATAGAGGTATGCCCTCAAGGGACCTTTGAAGTCTGTCCAGGTTGTCTATGTAACACAAGATCTTTTACAAAGGAATATTTTTTTCAGAAGGCATACTCACAAATATACAAACTTACACATGGCAACATGACATGCATAATCTTCCTCTCCAATTCTTGTACCACTCTATTCTCTGGAGAGGGGAAGAGGATTATGTTTATAGCTTAGCTTGCTTTCCATAGATCACAATTCTTGTTCCAAGTCCAAAATTTCTCTTAGCCTTGAGTCTCAGGCACCCTGACTTCTCAGATTTTCCATGCTAGGCTGGCTTACTGTACCATCCCACCTGCAATCCATGATCTAAAGTCACCAGGACTCAAATGTCAGGGTTCCATGGTGCTTGTCTCTGACACTTGAACCTGAGGACAAATAGCACAGAACAGAAATGCTCCCAGACCCTTTTCTCAGAGTTAGTAAAAGGAGAGCATTAGAAGGAAAGTATTTCCCTTTTCACAACTTAGTCATTGTGACCTTGCTGGACACAACAGGTAAGAACTGACAAAAAAAGAGTGATAGAAAGAGATGGAATAGAAAATAACACAACTGAAAAGAGAGAATAGCTGAATGTCAACACTGTTAAGGAAGAAGGCAGTCAATGAAAGGAGACTAACTCCACCCATGTGGTTGGAGAAGAAGTGTTCATTTTATATAATCTGGAAATGCTCCAAAGACTCCACAGAGGTAGCTTCAAGCTCCTTAAATTGAGTATGCCCAGATTTACCCAGGTTACCTATATGTTCATTGACAAATGTCTTAAGTTTCCTTATCTGGAAAATGACAATAACAATGTCTATAGCATTACTTCACTTCAAGGGGTCATACTGAGGATCAATTGCAATGGTATATTCAAAGCAATACCATGATAAATATTCACAATTACAAAGAAAACAATACTTAAGAAAACATCTATTATATCACTATATATATCTAAGTGCCAGAAATTTCTTTCTTACATAAAACTTATTACAACTTCTAACCATTGTTCCTAATTCTATGCTTGGGAAGAACACAAAACAATTTTCTTTGGAAAGATCATCAAATATCTGGCAACAATTGTCTCCCCCTAAACTTGGTCTTCTCTAGGCTAGGTCTTCTTATTCAGTTCCTTCTAACCTTTTTGATATTATGTAGATTACATATGCTTCACAGGTCTTGTTATCTTGCATTTTGTCAGAACCTACCTTAATATGAGACAGGGACATAAGGTGAGGGGGTGGCAGGTGAAACAGAGCTGAACCTCACCTCTGATTGACTATGGTTGAATGCATACACCTGGTGCAATCAGAGGTTCGGGTTCAGCTCTGCTTGACCTGCCACCCCCTCACCACAGATCCCTGATGTGCATTCTTCAGAAGTAAAAACAATACAGGAGATACCATCTGACCAAGACTCTGTACAATGGGACAGTCTCCTTCTTTGATCTTGCTGTATTTCTGTTAAAACAGGTCAAAATTTCCTTGACTTACTTAGAAACTTTATTACATTTTAGATTCACATTTAACTTTTAGTCAACTGAAATCTTGTTTGTTTGTTTTGAACATGAATTACCAAATCAAGAATCTTTTCCCCCTATATTTGTGCAAATGAGATTCTGGGTTTCATTGATGGTAATGTAGTAGAAAGAGCTCTGGTTTGGGACCAGATGATTCTTGGGACTTGAACCTTGCCAATATTAATGATAGAAACTTGGACAAGTCATTTAACTTCTCTGCATCTCAGTTTATTCATCTGTAAAATTGGAATAGCCTTTATAATATCTACTTTTTAGGATTGTTGTAAGGGTTTACTCCTAGGTTTCATTCCTAAGTAAGTGGTGGTACTTACTCCATATTCAGAACTGTGTTCTTTGCTGCCCAGATAGAAAGATTAGTTGGGATTTTTTATTATGTGTCATTAACTGGGAATTTTCTATTTAAGTATATTAGTCACTAATACCTCTTTAATATCCCCAATAAACCCTTCATGCTCTATTAACAACTTAAAACTATAATATAGCAACAAAACCTACCCCACTTTCAAATGTAATTTTACATGTCTAAACTCGTTCACTGTTAAAAAAAAATCTTATTACTGAGAAGTCCTGAGACAAGCAGTAGCCAAAAGTAATATTGCATATCTTAGCATTTAAACTCCAAAGCAATGCCAAGTTTCTAGGAGAATCAGCACAATGTCTACCTGGTCTAATCAACCTTCACAGTTCTGGAGGTGGTCTTTTCATTTTTTTTTAATAATCATTGAGCTCAGCTCATAGATGGGAGGAGGGGTAGTCAGCTGGAAAAATAAAGTATCTTTCCAAGAAGAAAAGGATCAAGACTTTTTATAAAATAACATTTGTCTATTTTCAATATATAGGGTAAACCAGGGGAATGAATTTTCCTTCGACTTGTTTGAATCTCTATTTCCCCCTCTTCTCTCATTGTCAGAAAATAGGGAAGTCCAAGCAAGAAGGAAGAAACCAGATAATTTTCCAAAGAAGTTGAATCAAGTCAAGTCAACAACCATTTAGAGTTTCATGTGTACCAGGCACTTTGCTGAGGGCTGCACCTGACTCAAGAAGTTTCCATTCTAATGAAGGGAACTGAAAAGTTGAGCATGGCAGGAGAGAATGTTAGGAGCAGAGTCTGAAGAGATAAACTTGACTAATCTGAGTAACTTTTTCAACATGGAGGTTCCATGACCAGTCAGAGAAGGGGGCTCAGGTGATCTTCCAAGGTGAGGAGGCTTCTGCAGAAAGGTAAAGAAAGAAGTCTGGATACTCAACACCAGAGCCTATCAAGTAATCACTTTAGAATTATTTTTACTTTCCCAAGAGATTTTTGAGATATCATAAAAACTCTTTTAGTTTGCTTTTTTTTTAACATCTATACTATGCCCATCCCACACAATTTCCCAGACTGCCTCTGACTAGACAAAGAGAACTCGAAGGTCTCTTAGTTATTAGATTATACATTTTGTAATCAGAATATAACTTGTAGTTTTAGGAGGTAGTTGGAACTTCGTGGTTTCAGGAGGTAGTTGGAGCTTTGTCCCAGGCAGGAAAATTTAGAGTTAATAAAAATGTACAATGTATACTATCCTCAGCAAAGTAGAATGGAAATAGAAGGATGAGAATTTAGCTACTAGATGGAGACAGGGAAAAAAGAGGTTCCATTCACAATAGCTTTGGAATTAGTAAAAATCAATTTAAAAATCATGCATGTACAACTAGACTATTATGTTATGTGTATTATACACAAAATGTAATTTTAAATAGTTGAGAAAAAGATAATAGCAAACACTAAACTAAATAATAATTTAGTTCCTACTATGTGTTAAGTGCTTTACAAATACCATTTAATATTCAAAACAACCCTGGGAATTAGGAACTATCATCAGAGGCAAGCAATGACTTGATCAGGTCACACAACTAAGTTGCAGTTGAATTTAGGTCTTCCTGAACTGCTCCTACATGAAATGGTTTTTAAATAATGTTTATCTTATTTATTAACAATATAAAAATCTTTCAGTCCTTGCTAAAATGTTATTAAAATAATACTTTAGTGAAAGCAATGTGATTATTTCTTTTTTTAAAAAAATATTTACTCAATACTTTGTGATATAGCATTTTAAAGGCCTGTGTATATATACACATATAACATACACATATGTTGTTCAGTTGTGTCTGACTCTTTGTAACCCCATTTGGGTTTTCTTGGAAAAAAACTGAAGTGGTTTGCCTTTTCCTTCCCCTACCTCATTTTACAAATGAGAAAAGTAAAACAAGAACAGTTATG
The DNA here is from genome assembly GCF_037893015.1 of Macrotis lagotis. Classification (NCBI taxonomy): domain Eukaryota; kingdom Metazoa; phylum Chordata; class Mammalia; order Peramelemorphia; family Peramelidae; genus Macrotis; species Macrotis lagotis. The sequence continues at coordinate 143,755,538 of NC_133662.1, read as the reverse complement.
TGATATCCAAGGTTACCCAAGCTAGTAAGAGTCTCAGGTCACACTTGAACTCAGGTCTTCCTGACTCTAACCCAGGCATTCTATGCACTGTGCCACCTTGCTGCCTTGATAGGTAAATACTTGATCCTTGGTGTTAATCATTGTTGTAGCTGAAAGATTTCATGAAGAGTTTTTTAACTTCAAATTGAAGAGATGCATTGTTGGCTATACTTATCTACTAAATATGCAAAGTTTTTATTGAAATCTGTTCTTAAATTTCCATCCTCCATGGTAAAGGGGGGGATGGGGGGAGTGGGGCATGGTCTCTGGCAATCCTGTCTGAAGGTCTTGCATAGGATAACTGTTTTTGGTGGGAAGAAAGGAGCATCAACAGTGCAGATTTCAGGACACCTATGTAGACCCTCATTTCCTGGGGGTGGATGACTTTCTTTTTTTTCTTATAAACTGTCTAATGAACTGAAGGGGCCTCCAGATCAGAGTTGCATATATGGAAACCTTCTGTGCTTGACACCTTTGAGCCCTAGTCCCACAGACCAGATTGTTACTGCTTCTCCCATTCGCTAACTGTTGCTCTGGTTGCTGTTGCTGCCATCTCTGTGTTTGCTTTGCTCTGGCTCTCCTTGTTGTAGTCCCTTCAGGACCGTCGTCAGCTTCTCTTGTCCTCCTAAGGTTGGTGGTTAGGGAGCAGAGATCCTAGAAAGGCAGCAAGAAACACACCTGCAGAAAACATCACTCCTGTCCCAGGTCATTTGAACTTCTTAAGCCCATGGAGGATCCCTTTGGTTCAGAATTCTGAAGACCCAGAGTGATGAATACCACTTTACATCCTTCCTTCCCTGAGGTCCAGGTACTGGAGTGGTCTTGGGTACTGAGGAAACAGAGTCTATTCTATTACAGTCTGATCTCATGGGAGTCTAGTAAATGTTCCCTTTTACTCTCTCAGGGTGGAGAAAGGACGCATGGGTAGCACACATGTCATTAAGAGTGAGACCATAGAAAGGTCCCTTCACCCAAGGAAGCAAGTCTATGATCCCCATTATAACTAAGTTCCCCAATATAACCCCTATGTGGAATGCGGTGCTTAAGAAGTCCTCATTCCACTCATTCTCCCCTCAGGGTGAGGTTTTTGGAAGGTCACTGCACCCAAAAAGGTAGAATCTATTTCCTTTGCAAACTGAGTCCCATTGGAGTCCAGGCCAAGGGAAATAGACACTGTTGTAACAGGAGGGTCAGGGGAGATCAGAAATAGGGGTATTCATGAAGTGTGCCTAAGGGAGGAGAACCTGTGGCTGGCCATCAAACACATTCTACTTTTGGGCTCAGATGGAGAAAAGAGAACAACAGAAGCAGGTGGCAGTTGCCAGGACATTGAACAGCTGGGCAGATTGTCTCCATTTTCATATTTGTTCATACTTTCCAAGGTTTGTTTTGCAAACTCCACTTTGAAGATTACAGCTTCAATCATTATATAATTGAATCATCCCTTCTGCTCAGATAACCTGCCTTAATGATTTCTTATGTATTTTTTACATCATGAATCATAACAGTGATTTGAATCAGTTAATTCAACAAGTATTTATTGGATATTATTTATGTACCAGAGTACACTGAATTTTAATGCTTACTGCTTTCCCTGGTTAGTGGGAATATTTAGGCACTGAAATTGCTAGTTATAGTTCTCATTGAGGATTCTTCCAACTAAAAAAAATGGCTTCCTTTTGCTTTTTCTTTCCAATGAATAAATTAAAAATGCAAACTGTTTCGGATGAAGTATATCTATATCTATATCTATGTCTATATCTATATCATATATATATATATATATATATATATATTTGAAATTCTTCTTCAGTTTAGGTATAATTTCTTCTTCTATTTAGGTATAACTCAGGGCTTCCAGCCAAGATGGTGGAGAGAAGACAGGCACAGTTCTAAAGTCTCCTGATCTTTCTCCATCTATGATATGAAACAAACCTCTTAACAGAAATCCAATCCACAAAACCCAGAAAGAAAAGCCAAGAGGAAGAACATCTTCCTCAAGATTTGTCTTCTGCAGCCATGGGTGAGTCAGGGCACAGAGGGCCATGGATCTTCCTGCTTAGTGCCTAGATTGGAGCCCCAGGAGCCTGAGGGCCCAAGTGGGGGACCTGCTTGATCAGAGGTGGGGCTAGACCATGGGAGCTTGGGTCTACTAGGGAGCAGAGTCACTGGTGTTGTCACTGACCCTCTGGAGCATGCCGACAGGGCTGGGGAGAGAGTTCTGCTGCAGGAGAGCTGAGGACACCATCCCTGGGCTCCTCAAGTCTGAGGAACTCTGAGTCCAGGCCTCTTCCCAGAGCAAACATAATTACAGACTACTTCTGCCTCAGGCACAGGTGTGTGAGCAGAAGAACCAGCCCAGCTGACAATAGGGAGAGGGATGACCTCACCCCAGGGTAAAGCTCACCACTGATTGAAGGCAAAAGTATTTAACAACTTCAATCACTACCTCTAAGCTAAGGGAGTAGGCCTCAATCAAGATCACAGACACTGCAGAGAAAGCAACCAGCACCTCCTATTGGCCAGCTGGAGGTATTGCACTCAGTAAGTAAAGCCTCTAGGAAATCAAACACCAAACCTCTGTGAACCAGCCCCTCCCCAAATCAAGGTCTTAGCAAAATGAAGAAAAAGTCAGCTGAAAGGTGGATCCATAGAAAAATTCTTGGAAGGAAAAGACCCTAACTCAGAGAGACCCAGAACCTCTGAGGAGAATATGATCTGGTCTCCAAAATAAGGAAGGAGTTTAAATAAGAAATAAGTTTAAATAAGAAATAAGGAAGGAGTTTAAAAATCAATTGGAAAATTTGGGAGAGACAATTAACACCTTGCAACAAGAAAACAAATCAATGGAAAATACAACTGTCAAATACAAAATGAGACTAAATCTCTCAGATCCTCAATTGGGCAATTGCAAAAAGAAAATAATTCTCTCAAAACCTCAATTGGTTAAATGGGAAGTTCTTTCAAAAGTAGAATTGACCAATTGGAAAAAGAGTTGCAAAAGATAAATGAAGAAAACTCCTCCCTAAAAAAAGAATGGAATATGTGGAAACTAATGACTTCATGAGACAGTAAGAGCTTGTTAAACAAAATCAAAAAATAGAAGTAAATGTAAAATACCTCATTAACAAAAGCACTGATCTTGAGAATAGGTTGAGGAGGAGCAACCTGAGAATTATTTGACTTCCTGAAAACACTGAAGAGAAAAAAAGACTGGACTTAATATTAAAGGATCTAGTGATGGAAAATTGCCCTGATATCATGGAACCAGAGGGCAAAGTAGTTATTGAAAGAATACACTGATCCCCTCCAGAAAGAGATCCTAAAATGAAAGCATCAAGGAATGTTGTGGCCAAATTCTAGAACTATCAGATAAAATAGAAAATCCTGCAAGCAGCCAGAAAGAAAAAAAAATCTAAATACCAAGGAGCCACAGTAAGGATTATGCAGGACCTGTCTGCATAAACATTAAGGCATCAAAGGGCCTGGAATGGGATATTCTGAAGAGCAAGGGAGCTTGGAATGCAGCCAAGAATCCACTATCCTGCAAAGCTGAGCCTTCTTTTTTCAAGGGAAAAGATGGACATTTGAGGAAATGGAAGAATTCCAAAAATTCCTGATGTAAAGACCAGTGCTAAATAGAAAATTTGGACATCAAACAGGAGGTTCAAGAGACACATGAAAAGATAAAAGAAAAGGAGGGATAAAGAAAAAAAACTGCTATCCAATAAGTTGAACCTGGCTATATCACAGCATAGAGAAAAAAGATTCTCATAACTCTTGAGAACTGTAACTCTAACAGAGAGAATATACCTAGCCAGAAGTGATGGACACTCATGACTTATCCATGAGACTGCTATCCAGAGGGATGAAACTGGCTATAACCCTACTTAGGACAAAGACTTTAATAACTCTCAAGAATTGTAATTCTATTAGATAGAATGTACTTAGCTAGAAGTGACAGATACTCAGAATTTTCTATGACTCAGATAGAATGATTTTAAAAACACCTCCTCCTTAAAAAGAGGAACAGGAAAGAGACAGGAGGAGGGAGGGGATTGAATGGGGTAAATCTCATTACATTAAGAGGTACAAAATACCTATGGTAATAGAGGGAAAGAAGGTAGGAGATGAGAAAGACCTGAATCTTCTTCTCATCAGACTTGGCTTAAAGTCAACTTACGCACATACTCAGCTAACTTAAAAAACATCTAACTTTCCAAGTATAAAAAGGGAAAAGGGGAGGGGGATGGATAAAGGAAGGGGGAGAGAAAAAAGGGGAACTAACAAAAGGAAGGGAAGGGAAAAGGGAAAAAATGGAAAGGGGAAAGAAAGGGGAGGAGGTAGATATAGGAAGGCAAACATGCTGAAGGGGGTGGTATTCAGAAACAAAATACTGGGGAATATGGATAAGGGGGGAAATACAAACATAGGGAAGGTAGCATGGAGGGCAATAAAGAATTAGTAATTATAACTTTGAATGTAAATGGGATGAACTCTCCCTTAAAATGTAAGCAAATAACAGAGTGGATTAAAAACCAGAATCCTACAATATGCTGCTTAAAAGAAACTCATTTGAAGTACAGAGATACATATAGAATAAAGGTAAAAAGTTGGAACAAATTATACTTTGCTTCAGCTGAAGTGAAAAAAGCAGGGGTAGCAACCCTTATCTCAGACAAAGCAGCTGCAAAAATAGATAGCATTAAAAGAGATAAAGAAGGAAATTATATCTTCCTAAAAAGTTCCATAGATAATGAAGTAATTTCAATACTAAATATGTATGCACCCAATGGGATAGCATCCAAATTCTTACAGGTGAAGCTGGAAAGAACTACAGGAAGACATAGATAGCAAAACTCTACTAGTGGGAGACCTCAACCTTCCACTCTCAGATCAAGATAAATCAAATCATAAAATAAACAAGAAAGAAGTTAAGGAGATAAACAGACTGTAAGAAAACCTAGCTATGATAGACTTATGGAGGAAATTGAATGGGGATAGAAAGGAACATACATTTTTCTCTGCAGTACATGGCACTTATACAAAAATTGACCATGTACTATGATATAAAAACCTAATGATCAACTGCAGAAAGGCAGAAATATTGAATACATCTTTCTCAGATCACAGTGCAATAAAAGTCATATTTAGGTATAACTTCACAAAAACCTAAGTAAAACCATAAATCCAAACTCTATTGCTACTTCCAGTGAAAAAATTTTCCTTTAAATAGATTGAGCATTTGAGGTTTTCAGAAGTCTCTTCTCTAAGTCTTTCTTAAATAAAGAAAAAAAATTAAATAATCATGTTCAATTCCTTCTGATTTCTAGGGGTTCTGGCACAAGAAAAGATTATAGCTCTGCCCTTTTATCATAATAAGATTTTTTTAAGCCAGTCAATTTACCCTGTGTTACTACTACTATCTTCCACTAAAAAGAGATCAAAAGAAGAAGAAAAAGGAGTCATATATTCAAAATATTGACTGTAAACCATTTTTATAGTGGCAAAAAACTAGAAAGTAAGAAGTGCTCTTCAGTTAGGAAAATGACTGAACAAATAATGGTGTACCAATATTAGAGAATATTATCGTGCCTTAAGAAGCAGCAAAACTATTTTTATCTTTTTTATTATTACTTTTTTGTAATACAAAATAACAAACAATTCAAATTCAAATACAAAAATAAAATTTTTATTGAATTTTACAATTTTTCACCTAATCTCACTTTCCTTCCTCCCAGCCCTGACCAAGAAGGCAGTCTGAGTCTTTACATTGTTTTCATTTTATACATTGATCAAAAGTGAATGTGATGAAAGAAAATCATATCCTAAAGGAAAAAGTAAAATATAAGAGATAGCAAAATTATGTAATAAGATAATTTTTTAAATTAAAGGTAATAGTCTTTGGTCTTTGTTTAAACTCCACAATTCTTTCATTGGATACAGATGGTGTTCTCCATCACAGTGACCCTAATATTGTTCCTGATTGTTGCACTGATGAAATGAGCAAGTCCATTAAGATTGATTATTAACCCCATGTTGCTGTTATGGTGTACAATTTTCTTCTGGTTCTGCTCATCTCACTCAGCATCAGTTCATGTAAATCCTTCCTGGCTTCTCTGAATTCCCATCTCCTGGTTTCTAATAGAACAATTTCCACAAAGTACATATACTACAATTTGTTCAGCCATTCCCCATTTGGACATTCACTCAATTTCCAATTCTTTGAATATTTTTGTACAAGTAATATTTTTACCCCTTTTCATGATTTCTTCTGGGTATAGACCCATTAGTGGTATTGCTGGATCAAAGAGTGTGCACATTTTTGTTGCCCTTTGGGTGTAATTCCAAATTGCTCTCCAGAAAGGTTGAATGAGTTCACAGCTCCACCAACAATATATTAGTGTCCCATATTTCCCACATCCCTTCCAACATTGATCGTTGTCCTTTCTGGTAATATTGACCAGTCTAAGAGGTATGAGGTGGCGCCTCAGGGATACTTTAATTTGCATATCTCTAATAAGTATTGATTTAGAGCAATTTTTCATATGACTATGGATTGCTTTGATTTCCTCATCTGTGAATTGCCTTTGCATATCCTTTGACCATTTAAAATTAATCTATTTTATGGGAAGTCTTTTAAATTGATGCTGAGTGAATTGAGCAGAACTAAGAATGCAATTTATATTATGATGACATTGTAAAGACAAAGTAAAGACTATAACTCCCAAGGACTGATGATGCAGAATGTTACCCACCTCCTAACAGAGGTGATAATGTTTTTGTCCTTCATTTTCAAAGAAAACCATGACATCAGAGAGGTGATGTCATGACAAGCACATGAACTGGATTTGAGTGAGGTGGGGCTGTGCTAGGTCACCAGTCTCACTTTTTCCTCCAGTCATCTGTGTTCAACAACCAGTTGAAATGAGTCAGGATGACTGGAGATAGCTCAGGATGAGAGGCAATCAGGGTTAAGTGACTTGCCCAAGGTCACATAGAAGTAAGTATCAAGTATCTGAGGCTGAACTCAAACTCCCATCCTTCTGACTCCAAGGTGAGTCCATTGCATCACAAAGTTGTCCCAACAGAGGTGATGATCTCAAGATGAAGAAGGAGAATCAAGTTCTGGTCATGGCCATTTTTGGAATTTCAACTTTTCAGCTATACATAGTTGTCAAAAGAATGCCCCCCCCCCCGTCCCCATGTATAACTGGAGGCAGGAGAGGGTTGCATTTGAGAGTAGAACAAGTTAATGGAAAAGAAGCTTAGGGGCAGCTGGGGGGGCAGTGAATAGAGCACAGGCCCTGAAATCAGGAGGACCTGAGTTCAAATCTTACCTCAGACACTTAAAAATTATCCAGCTGTGTGTCTATGGGCATGTCACTTAACCCCACTGACTGGAAAAACAAAAAACAAAAAAAAAGCTTAAAAATACATAAAGCTGGTTCTATGAATCCTACCTGCCTAAAATGCAGGGATGTTACATTTGTCTTCTCCTTCAAGGTCCTCCTGTACTCATAAGGGATTTGGAGGTATCTAGTTTTTTTGTCATTGAATCCAGTCCCCATCAATGTACAAGGGAGGTTCCTTGCATCCCAGTTCCATTTAGTCACTTAACATTTGGAATAGCTTTTACAAAGGAATGTTAATTTAAAAGGCTTAATCACAAATATATAAACTTATTTCCCCCCCCAAAAAAATAATTATAGAGTTTAGTTCTTCCTCCTTCTTGTACCTTAGACTCTGGAGAGGGGAAGAGGATTAAGCTCGCAATTTAACTCAGTTCCTGTAGAAATTTTCCAAGTCCAAATCCTAGCTCCAAGCCCCAAATCCCCTTCTGGACCAGTCTCATGGAACTTGGCTTCTTTAAACATTCCTGCTTGAATATATGACTTCTATAACTTTTCTGCTATCCTGGTTCTGAGGTCTGTATCACTAGATATCACTGCAGGCACCTAACATTGAGAGGGATAAAAAAAATCAAAGCAGAAACACACATCCCCCAATTCATTTCTTGGAACTAAGGTAATAAAGGGAAAACAGGGGGAAAGTCCTTCCCCTCTTAAGTTGCACACCTTTCCAGTGAGGGAACTGTGATCTTCATCCTCTGGCTATAGAGAGACCAGGAAAGAAAGAAACTATCTCAGACTGGCCAGTTTTTACAAAACAACTGGCGATGCAACCAATCAAAAGAGGATACACCCACCCACATGACAGCATCATGTTAGGTAATCTGGGCGTTCTTCAAAGACCCCTTAAAAATATGTCATTTTCAAAAATAGTCAAATATTGCATGTGCCTTAGCTTGGGTTGTCTCACTTGTCAAAATGTAGTGATCTTCTGACCTCCAACTGAAGCAATATCACAAGAGACATTCCCATATGCCCTCCCACATTCAGGGAAGGATCAAGTCCCCCCTGATTTCCAAAGAGATAAGACAAATACAATATCCAATCCACGTCCATATTGAAGGATGATAAAGTGCAGGTGTTTTGGACCCACTACAAAGCTCAACAAATCAGTAAGGTTGCTCAGGTTTATAGAAAGAAATCTGATAATCTATATTGAGCTTGGGTAGTATACAAAAACAAATGAGTCAGTTGTCCTGAGGAGAATTCATCCAGGTAAAACTGGACAAAGATATATTAAAAAAAACTTTGAGTAGAACACTAAATCTCGATGAGATGGAAAGAAAGGGGGCAAATATAAAGAAGAAACTAAGGAGAAGATGTAAAAACAAAAGGTCTGTTAGAACCTTGCTAAACTTAAGAATAGTTTTCTGTAAACTCTTTGGAAAACTTTAGTAAAAATGTATTTAGGTAAATCTACTTCTATTTCGCTTTTTCCTTCTTGTTTTATTATTGATCTGAGACACTCCATTTTCTATTATGGTTTTGGTTTATGATTTCCCATATATTAAGTAGAATTTTCTCAAATTACTCTTCCCTCAAATAAAAATGCACAGTTGATAAACTGAGCAATAGATTCATGTACCAAAATTGTCTGAGAACACTTGATTCAGTATTTCCCTAAGCCAATGTTGCCACCTATTGGCAAAATCATTCTAATTCTTATATTAGAAAACTTTACAATGTTTATCATCTATTTAGCAATCATGGAATCATAGAGTTCTTGTTTCCATTCTAGAAATAACTACAATTTTTTTCCTTAGGGTAATACCCAAAAGAAACACTTAGAAGGATTTTTCCTAGAAAACTAAGCTTTAATGACATTTCTCTTTTTTCTTAACCTACAATATGAAGAGGTTTGAGAGGGGAATGAAAATGTCATTGGGCTAACTAATCTGGAATTATTGAAATGTAGAGTAAAATATATTAACTTGAAAATATTTGGAGTCAAAAACTCTTTCAAATAATTTAGCATTTTTAAAATTTCGACATTTATCCTTCCTTCCCCCAATAACTCCCTACAAAACAAAAAACAAAAACAAAAAATTCTGAACTACTGAAATGTTGGTGAGTGCTAAAAAACTGAAGAATAGAGCCAGAGTCATTACTATCCATTTTGGTAACTGGGCAAGCTTCACAAAACACACTTGAGAAAATCAAAATGAAATATACCCTCAAGTAAATACAAAAGATAAATTCACTTCAGAAGAGACGCTGGAACACAAGAGGGGAGAAATCATGAACCATTCGGTTGGGGGAGCTATATGTGGAACCATCATGAGGTCAAAGTTGAGAAGGCTTCCATGAGGGTGGGGAGAAGATTTTAAAAAATTAGAGACTTGAAGAGGAGATCAGTTTGAGGGTGCACTGGGGGAGTCAGACTTTGTCCTTCGGTAGCTTCCATTTTTAACCAATCATTTTTTGTTAACTAAGTGCTTAGCTCTCTCTGTTCATGTTTGTGAAGGACACACACACAAACACACATATATACACAAAACATATATATATATATATATATATATATATATATATATATATATACAATACATATATGTCATCATGTTCATGTTCAGTGTATGCTAAATATTCAGAATATGCAGTGTTTCCTAAATTTGAGTGTGCTAAGGCAAAGGCCTTTGTAGTCCTTCCCAATTTAAAATGTGTTAATAAATGTTACCAAGTGAGTTAAGGGGGCAGCCAGATGTCCCAGTGTAGGGCCTAGAGACAGGAAAACTCATCTTGCTGATTTCAAACTCAACCTCAAAAACTCGCTATCTGTGGGTCCCTGGGCAAGTAACTTAACACTGTTTGCTTCACTTTCCTCATCTGTAAAATGATAGAGAGAAGGAAATTGCAAACAACTCAAGTAGTCACAAAGAGACAGATGTGACTGAGCAGCAGGACTAAATATGTTGTAGTGACGCAACAAATGATCACAAACTATAGATGCTAAGATATATAATGAAAGTTATCAATATCCATGTGAATAATCAATTGAAATCCATACCAATAACCATGAAAATCAGGGTAGTATACTGTGTCAATGGCATAGTGGAAAGAGAACCAAAGCTCCTAGATTTTAATCCTTTCTATTCCTCTTATTACTCGTGTGAACTTGGGCAAGTCAATAAATCTTTCTAGGCCTCTGCTTATTTATATATGAAATTAGAAAATTAGATTAGATCATCTCTAACCTAAAAGTTTTCTTCAATCTTTAAAAGTGTATTCCTGTGTATTCAAATTCTAATTCTGGTATTCACTGTGTGATCATGGACAATTCACTCAGAACATCAATTTCTTTATTTGTAAAATAGTAATATTAATTCCTCTAGTAAATACCTCACAGGCTTATTGTGAAGGTCAAGTGAACTAATGTTTTATAAAAAAAATGTATATGCCCATTGCTATTATATTAATCCAGGAACAGGAATTCCACCACTAGGAATTCTGGATAATCTCAAATTCCTGATTCATGGACCATGATCATTGAAATTCTCCCTCAGAATAGGCAGTGTTTTATTTTGGAACTTAAGAATTTACTAGAAAGAATCCTGAGTTAATACCATTCTAGGCATATACCATGAGCTAAGACATACCCACAAAGAAGACAGATGTGATTATTCGAGTTTTCATTTAACTGATAAAATGTATCAATCTTTATCTTTAGAAAATTCACTGAGTTCTTTTTAGAACAACCAATACACACATAAAAAATATCATTTGGAAGCATATTTTTCCCACTCATTCTGAAATCTGTATCTGAAATGAAGGTAAAATACCTTCTTTGTCATCTGATCCCAATTAACCCACCACAAGCAAAAAATAAGTAGTGAAATTACCAATTGTTTACTGAAGAAGAAGAAGAATGGACCAAGAGTAGCGGCTGTACGTCTTAAATCTAATTATATGTATATCTGTGGGGAACCCTCTCATCCATAGGTATTTCAGGGACTTTGTTCACAAATAAAGTCTTGCAGGAACTGTATAAAGATGCAACCATCTAATTTCTGAAATTATCTTCAATTGGCATGAAAATGAAACTAAGGCAAGCACAAATATCTAGATGATGCTGACATAGTTGAAGATCTGTGAGATTCAAACTAGTCAAAACCTCACTGTTCTCATTTAACACAAATTACATTTATTGCCACAAAAGTAATTTATATAAAACCAGAATGTGACTTTCAATGTTATTATTTTTCAATATATAACTATAGTTGTATGTGAATTTTTTACCTTTTGAAGAGATACCATTTTAGGCAGGGGTAGGGGTGGGATCATGTGCCCTAGATTTGGGCCAAAATGTCATTTTATTACAAATATTACAAATTACTACAAATTTCAAATTACAAATATCTGATTACAATGAGATCAATGTGTTGGACCAAAGAACTGATGCCCAACTTTAAAATATCATCTCTACTAGAATCTGTTCCCACACCTAATCATTTTCTGGCTGTGTACAAGATTGCCAGGAACTCCCAATTCTATATGGCCAGGAACAAGTTGAGATATTTCCACTGAGGCTTTTCCTATTTGTCCCCCTCATCTTGGGATTGCTTTTCAATGAAACAAGGCAATTATAAGAAGGGAAGAGAACTCTTAAGAAAACTGTTTAGTATCAAGGTATCAAGGGCTCTTACCTAGCATTTTTAGGTTCATTACTTTCAAGCAGAACTAGTCTTTGAAGGTTCAGGATTTGAGGTAGAAGGACCTGGAAAATCATATACATAATTGGCATTCAGAGAGGATCTGACTCACATTGCTACCCTATTAGTTTAGAATCCATGTTAGGATATAATGAGGCACTGGCAGGAATGGAATACTGGATTATTGCCAGCCCCTATTTGAATGAAGCAACTTCATGTTTGACCAATGATTGACCTGCCTCTATACTAGGAAATTCTTATGAAACCAATAACTGATTTAATCAGCTTCATTAGTCGAGGAATACAAGGCTTTCCTAATCATAATTGGTTTTACAAACTTTAGCCAATACATGTATACAAGACTAGAAAACTTTCCTAATCATCATGCTTTTATGGTTGAAAAGGGGTAGGAAAATGTTAACATCTGGGTCACCTTTTTATTGACAGCCCTCCCACCTGGTCTCTGTAAATCTATTCAGCAACAACAATTAGGTATAAGGGCAGAGAAAGACTCAGAGTTCTGGGCTTTCATCAAGGACATTTATCCCACCCTATGCTCACTCTGCTGCCTATATTATTTCATCTTGACTTTTGACTGAACTGAACTTTTGACTAAAGTTCCTTGACTGACTCTGGAAGAGGGAGTGAAACCCTCAGGATATCATGGCTTTCTTTGAGAATGAAGGATGAACAATAAGAATTTGTCTCTGGGATTGAAGACTTGGGGAAAAAACATGCTTACATATCTATAAGTAATAAACTGTCTGATTTATGATCCTTAAATGCTTAAGTTTCTTCTCAGTAGATCACACATAATCTCACAGTAGATCATTGAATGGTTAACAAAGCAAGATTTAATTTGCCTTAATATAGGAAGGATATTCATTAAGAATGCATTGGCACTTTAGCTCAGTAGGACAAAGTGTGATAACTTGTGCAGTCCAGGGTTATTCACCAAGTCTGAAGGGCCCCAATCCTCTGTTTTAGGATTTTTTATGTTGTTAGTTGACCAGGGAGTCACATTAATATAGCCAAAAGATACTAGGAAGCTGCTTCAAGGAAGACTCAGCTTGAGCCTTGTATCATCCCCAAGTAAATCAAGTCTAAATTTTGTCACCTTTTAGAAAAAACAAAACAAAACACTATCTTAATCCATGTTGCAGAAGTGGGTGGGATTAGGATGCCTGACAAATACCAGTCCTATTACATATGGGAAGGAAGAAAAATAGATTAATGCGATTTGGTCTTTGATTCTTCATATTTTACAATAATTTTCAATATACTGTGAAAGTTCTTTCTTCAACCTTGTCTTAGAATGTGAAGCATGGGGGGGGGAAAGATACTAGTTTGCAATACATTAACATCCTTGTTTCTTTTGTACAGCTTGAAGCTTCCTGTAGTTTGAGATTTAGCTGATTTTTAATGATGATGATGATGATGATGGTCATATTGCTTCAATTTTTATTTGAAATATATTATTTGAAATTTATATCAGACATCATCACTTGACCTTTTGTTAGTGGAAAGAATTTTTCTCATGTTATTTAACACTGTATCAATAAGCTTGATTTACTTTGTGTTCTATAATCATTGGCAAAAAACATAAATAGCCTAAAACTAAAATTTCTTCATGATTCACTGCATCAAGAAACTCAAATAATAAAAATCTGTGTTCTTAAGTTCAGCAATCTATCTCACCAGAGAAAAGAGTTAATGAGGTTGCACAGTACCATATGTTTTCATTAATGATGAATAGATTGGAATATAGACTTTAGTATTCATTCAACTTTAAGGCCATTGTGCGGCATTGGGGGCTTTCAAGAATCACCTTGGTTACCAATCCAATGATGATTTCTTCCACAAAAGCATGCAGGATGAAAGGGAAGAATGGATACACATATACAGGTGTTCTGGGTACACATGTGGAGGAGCTCTCATGTAAGGAAAAGAACCATTAACAACTTTATAACTACTGTGAGCCAAGCATTGGGGTAAACACTGTGAATACAAAAATGAAACAGTCCTGCACTGAAGGACCTTATATTTTACCAGGGTAGACAATAGACAAATGTATTGAAAATGGTCAAAATGGTCAAACATACAGAGATGAATGAATAAGTGAATGACTAAAAATTATAGAAGATATTTAAAAATAAATGTTAGGTAGTTTGGGGGAAGGAGGATACAAAGATCTGGACTGCTTGATGGCACTGTGGATAGCATGCTTGACCTAGCATTAGGAAAGTCTGAGATCAAATTTGGCCTTATACTTACTAGATGTGGGACCTTGGGTAAGTCATTTTAACTGCCTCAGTTTCCTTATTTGTCAAGTGAGCTGGAGAAGGAAATGTAAACTACCATGGTATCTTTGTCAAGAAAATCCCAAATGGGATCAGAAAGAGTTGGACATGACTTAAATGACTCAACAACAATAAAAGAAATTAGTAAAGGAATCATCACACCTCCAATGCTACAATGATAATATGTCACTCTCAGTGCACCTCTCTCTCCATGTCTTATATGCTTCAAAGACTAGGACTGGTAGCCTCCTCTAGTTACTGCTTAATTCTTGTGACTTGGCCCATATCCTCAATTGTTTGATGCTCCTTTGCTTTCAGCTTCTAACTTAGCAAGGAAATACTAGGGGCTTTTATGTTCCTTTAGTTTTTAAAAATGGGCAAGAAGAGGTATGACTGACTACCAAACTGAAGGTCTACAGAGCTGTTGTGCAGACTTCATTGTTGTATGCCTCTGAAACCTGGACAGTCTATCAGCATCTTGTCAGGAAACTGAATCTCTTCCATTTAAATTGTCTTAGGAAGATTCTGAAGATCACCTGGCAGTTGAAGACACCAGACACTGAGGTCCTTTCTCAAGCTAAACTGCCAAACATTCCAACATTACTACAGAGCACAACTATGATTGACCAGGCTAGTATTAGAATGCCAGAATCTTGCCAAAAAAAAAAGACATTTTTTTTATTTTTTTGCAAGGCAGATGGGGTTAAGTGGCTTGCCCAAGGCCACACAGCTAGGTAATTATTAAGTCAGATTTGAGCTCAGATACTCTTGACTCCATGGCAGGTGCTCTATCCACTGTGCTGCCTAGCAGACCCCAAAAGACTAGTTTATGGACAACTCACACAGGGCAAGCAATCACAAGGGGGTGAGAAGAAATGATACCAGGACTGCCTGAAGGTCTCTTTTAAGAACATTAGAACTGATTGTACAGCATGGGAGACACTGGGCTGCCCAGCATGGCATATCCTCATCGGGGGGGGGGGCTGCAATCTATGAGAAAGCCAGAATTGAAGAAGCACAAAGGAAATGTGACATACATAAGTTTATAGTAAGTATCCCAAGTGTTCACACGGACTATTGATGATAGAGCATTCCTAGCTCTTATTGGTCCAATCAGCCACAGTGGGGCACAATGAAATTTGTGTCAAATATAGGGATGTCATTTTGGTCTTCTTCAACAACAAAGGATAAAAATCAACCAATCAGTTTTCAGATTATCTGATGTGTCCTCATAATCTTGGTTCCTGAAATCTGTCATCCCCAACACAGAAGCTGCTCAGTCCAAGGATCACAATATTTGAGTACTGAAAGGAATCTCAGTCTATCTAGTCAGTCATTAGTCAATCAGCAAAGATTTATGAAGTATCTTCTATATGCTAAGAACTGAGGATAAAAGAAAGGCCGAAGACAGTTCCTGACTTTAAGGAGCTCACATTATATCGGGGGACACAATGTGTAAACAACTATGAACAAATATGCTTTGTACAGGGTAAGTAAGGTAATGAATTCATAGTAATAGTTCAACCCACATATGAAAGAAAACTTCACACGACATTCCCAATAAGTAGTCATCCAGTCATTGAATATCTCCAAGGAAGGGAGGGAAACCAAACCATTCTGAAAGTAGCCTACTTCATTTTTGAGTGGCTCAAGTTATTGGGAAGTTATTCCAGATATCTAGCCTATATTTGTCTCTCTCTTCAACTTTCAAGTTTTGCTCTTGATTCTGTTTTTTGGGCAGTAACATAGTGGCCTTCTTCTAGATGCTCTCCAGTCTACCGATGTCCTTCATAAACTGAGGCATTCTTTCAGAGGAGGTCAAATGAGGATAGAAATTAATGGGATCATTACCTTCCTGCTCCTGAAAGCTAGGTCTCTTTTAATGCAACATAACATTTAACAACTTTTTTATAAAGCTACATCATATTGTTCTTAAAATTCACTAAAACCCCCAGATTCTTTTCATAATAGCTCCTATGTGTCTATTTCTTTCTCATCCAATAATTATAAAACTACTTTTTGAATTATGGGGAAACTGAGGCAAAGAAAAGTCAAATGATTTGCCTAGGGTCATACAGGTAGTATATGTGTGTGTGTGAGGCACTATTAGAACTCAGATATTGCTGAATCCAAGTTCTATTGGATGCCATCTTATTAAATTCAGTCCAAAATTCTGTTCTAAGTTCTTTTTTTTTGGATCTAGACTCTAAATTATTATATTATTTATCTCTCCCAGTTCTGTGCATGTAAATGTACATGTCATTTATGACTTTTCCAAGTCATTGATAAAACTAAAAAATTAAGAAGCACAGGCCAAGCCCAATACAAATAATAGTTCACTAAAGAATAAGAGTTCTCCTTCCATGTTGACACTGAACCATAAACAATTATTCTTTGAGTCTGATTATCTGGTAAGTTTCTGAATTAATTTAATTGTATTAGCCTATAAGTTATATCTTTCCATATTCTTAGATACCAAGCTTTTTAGAACAAAGATAGGGAGGGTCCTTTCACCTAGATAATGCCTGAGGGCATTATCATTTCTATAAATCTCTTTTTCCTGGTCTAGTGACTTAACTCCCTTTGTCAAAGGTCTTATTCTAGATCATGGTGAATATTCTTTACAACTATCTCTGAAGACCAAATGATAAATCAAGTAAAGTAGTTATTATCTAAAAATAAATACCAGATGACTGTATATTTAGGGCTACCTAATTTTTCAAACCTAAGTTAATTTCATTTTCCCACTTGGTAAACAGAGGAAAAAGTACTGAGATAAACTTAAGTCCACGGGGAAAGTTAAGGTCATTGCCTCTTTTAAATGTCATGATTGAGAAACTGAGGTGAACTGAAAGAGAAAATTTCAAACATTTTCAATTTATTTGTAAGGTGAGCAATTACCACTAAAAGGAATCTCATCAGTCACTCAAAAAACCCTCGAGGTTGGGTTTACTAGCCTTCATATAGTTATGGGAAGTACAAGAGAAGAAAAAATAGAAGCATAAAATAGTGTGATTGGTTACAAAACCTAAAATATTATAGATGATGGAAAATAATATGATTGGCTGGAAGTCAGGAATGCAGGGCTAGCAACAACCTTACTTTTCATCTTATTTCTATGGAAAGCTCATAGGTGACCTTCATGGTCAGTTGGAGTCACAGTGATAGCAGTATAGATTTTCTTGAAGGACAGTATTATTGAGATACAAGATTTTTTGGTGCCTATCTGCATCTTGTAAGACTTGCTATCAAGATAACAAATCTCCCTATGAAGAGTAAGATGTGTAAAGATACTATATTTCTTTGAATTAAGGTGATTTAAGGGACAATTTAGCTAAACTTAGCTAAAATACAAAGAACAAGGTTTGGGTAATTTTAAAATATTGGGATGATGCAGAATAGAATGAGTTACAAAACAGAATCAGAATTAATTTGATTTTCTCACAAATATCTAACTACATTCAGGGTCTTTTTTCATATACAGAAGATGCAGTAAAGGCCTGGAATGGGCTTTGGAGTATTTGCTTTCATTGATAAATTGTAATCATACTCTTGGACTTTAAAAAAATAAATTGGGAGGGTGAGGGTGATGATTAGATAGTATTTTGTGTGAAAAAGATCTGGAAGGCTTAGTGGACTGCAAGCTCAATATGAGACATAATGTGATGTGGCAGCCAAAAAAAGATATTGGAATGCTTTATTCTAGGAATAAATAGGACACAATTCTACAATACTCTGACCTTAGAGAAAATCTAAGGCATTGTGTTTGATTTTGTAAACTGCAGTTTATAAGGGACACTAATAAATTCCAGAGAATCCAGAGGATAATCAAGATAATGATGGATCTTGAGTCAATGTCATGCTACATGAGGAGTGGATAAGGAACTGACATTTGTCGTCTAGAGAAGGAAGACAGAGAAAAGATATCAGCTATTTGAAATACTATCATGTGATATTATTCTGTTTGACTCCAAAGCACAGAACCAGGACCAATAGACTGAAGGACAAATATAAGCCAGAAAATGCTCCTTAAGTGGGAAAAGCTTTTTGGTATTGAGAACCATCCTAAATGCCTCAGAAGATGGTGGATTTATATCTTCATCAAAATCACTGATAAACATATTGACCAAAATACGAGTGAACACAAAACCTTTGAACATACTGCTGGCACTATCTTTCTAGGTTAATAGTTAAGCCATTAATCAACTTTGATCAACTTGCAATTACAAATAAAACTGGATTATATTATCTGCCAATTCTTCAGAAGGATGACAAGATGACTTCTCAAAAATCATGAGAAATTTTTTTTTCAAAAGCCAGACAGTCAATAAACACTTTCTATGGGCTTATTACATACCAGCAGTGTGCCAAGTACTGGCACTGCTAAATACTTCACTGAAGTCCAGATATACAATAGGATCTTTTGATCACCCAATGGTCTCTGTCTCTATTCCTTTTTTTCCTTTAACAAGAAAATAACTATTGGGTATTAAGATATGTTTTGTATTTTACTTTGTAAAGGAAAGAAAAATCAGTCTCCTTTCTTAAGAGCTTGAATTACAAGAGTAAGTCAGAAAAACCTTTCTGGGTCCCCAGGTTTGAAGAATAGTTTTTCATCTGTAGCAGTATATCATTGTTTTAGGGAATTCAGATTTGTAATTAATATTATATATATTCTAAAATATGAATACAATGGCACTTGATAGTATCGATTTTTTTAGGTTTTTAAAATTGTAACTTTCCTATAACTAGGAAACTTACTAAAAGGCCATATTAAAATAGCATTAATTACAGTAATTCAAGATGTATATTGTAAAATAAATTATTATTGTAATTATTTAATATCGACAATATATTGAAAGCTGTCATGACTAAGTCTAACAATTCTTTGTGTCCCTAGCACTCCCCAAGGTTTTTTCCATTACCTGCAGCACTTTCCTTTTAAGTTTTTCTTAATCTCAAACCCAAAGCCACCACTTGTAGCTTTCTCTGGTCACATAATCTGTGTTCATTTTTCCCTCTTCTAGCATTTATTGTTCATCCTATTCATTTGACACTTGTCTTATAGATCTTTATGTATTTATCTTTTCTTTTTTATTTGTTTCAATAAATGTATTTCAAGTTATTTTTAGGGGAAATGCCCTGGTGGATATCACAATACATGAATTTATGAAACATATCTTCATGTTCCTGGTGCGTTCATGGTACTTACTATGACCTTAGGCAAGTCCATCTCAATTTTCTTCAAAATAAGTGTAGGATTGATAACATCAAAGACATTTCAATTAAGAAATTTATTGACTAAGTGATTTAAAATAAGACATAGTCCCTGCCTTCCTAGCCATCACAATCTATGTAAGAGGCAGCTGGGTAGCATAGTCAATAGAGTCCAGGAATTGGAATCAGGAAGACTGGAATTTAAATCTTGCTTCAGACATTTACTAAATTTATGACTCTATTAAGTCACTTAATCTCTCTTGGCATTAGTTTCTTCATCTGTAAAATGGGAATAATTATAACAGCTACTTTGAAGGGTCTCTATGCAGATAAAATTATAATATTAAAATGCTTTGAATAAATTCCATATACAGTCAGGATAGTTTTTCATAATAAATATATTTATTATTATTATTATTATTGTTAGAATTTAAATTTTATTCACTATTTAAATGTCATAAGTATATGATATACAATAATATGTGTTCATATATTATAATTATATTCATTTTAAAAGATAATGTATTTGTAATATAATACATTGCAGTTGTTGTTTTGCCCTTCATTCTCAAAGAGGTTCATGATATCAGGGAAGTGATGACATGATTTGTAAGTGAATTGGATTTAAGTGAGGGAAGGCTGTGCAAAGTTAGTAGCTTCACTTTCTCCTTCAGAGCCATCTGAACCCAGTGGCCAGTTATAGATCATAATATCTGGAGGTGACTCTGAATGCAAAAGACCTAGAGTGGAATATATTTAGCATTTAAATATACATTACATTTTATTAATTATTTTATATATTTGATTATTATTATATCCTCTTTCCTCAACTATATTGTAAATTTCTTGTGGTATAGTACTATATCTTGTATTTCTTTGTATACTGTGATCTAAAATAATATCTTATAATAAAAATTACTCAAAAAATAATTGCTGATAATCATGATAACACTATGGAGACACAAGTTTTACATACTGATCTATGACCATGAATTTAGCTCTATTTCACAACTGTTGAACAATGAATATTCCTAATTAATAACAATTTTTTAATTTTTAGAACTTTTTTATTACTCAAAAATCAGTAACAAGGCTTTATTAAAAGCCTATTTAATTTAAATTTAGTTTAATTTAAATTTAATTTAATTTAAAATACAGGCTTAAAAGGCTTTTTTTGTTTGTTTAAACAGAAACATAACTAGCACATTGTAAAACTGACCTTTCTCTAAGAAACAGATATCTGATTGGACATTTTTTCTCCTCAGGGAAGTTCAGTTTTTCTGCTTGCCCTTTCAACTATTCCTGATCTGGGTTTTCAGTCCTCTGCCAGATCAATCAGTTGTACAGCATAACAAGCTCCCATGTCATCCTCTAGAATCTTATCCCTTTTTCAACCCTTTCCCATGATATACACTTGAGCCTTCTTGTTCATAGGATGAGAAGACCTCTTCCTTAATGAGAATGATTCTGTCACTAAAAGGAAGAAGGAAACAAATATTAGAATCAATTATTTTCCAAACATTTTTCTACGTTCTTTATAAATATCACTTCATTTGATCCTCACAATACCTATGGGAGGTCAATGTTATTATTCCCCATTTTATAGTTCAGGAAACTGAGATAGAGGATTTATGACTTGTCCAGGATCACAGAGTTACTAAATGTCTGAATGAGATTTGAATTCAGAGTTTCCTTTAACCTTCTACTGTTACTCAATGCTCATTTTATGGGTTCTTTCTTCCTCATTTCTAAATGGAGGTGAGACCCCATCCTGTTAATGCAACTATATCTACAAACTGATGCTCTCAACTATTTTTGCCCTAGGAGAAAATATTCCAAATTATAGCTCTGAACTTATAACTGAATAGTTTTCAGAACTACTAGAGTTCATACAATGAATTCCTTGCTGATAGGAGCAACAACAGTTTTATATAGGCTGTACCAGTCATTCAAGGGGAGGGGAGGCTGTTGGACTTCCTTGTCATCTGATCTATAAAAGATCCAAAGTATGGAAAGATGATCTTAGAAGTTTCAGTGTGATTGTCCCATAGTTCTGCAGAATGCCATTCTGATCTAATATAGCTTAGGAATTGTAGTTTTTTAATTCTTTGTTATAAGCAAAGTCATATTTATTACATTTTATGGTACATGAGTCTCATTGTAATTTAGCTTTCAGTCTGTATCCCTGGATTTCCCTGATATATCTGACCAAAGAATACCTTGTTAATCATCATCATGGATTGTAGGGAGCATGTATTTCCTAGGCAACCACACCCAGACCTAAATGAAATCTTTTAAATGCTTAGAATATTAATTCTGTTTTTAAGAGGAAATATTGTTTAAAAAGAAGGCTTTATTACAGGTAAAGTCTCATTTGAAAAGAATGGGTCTCATGTGATGACAGAATTTTGGTGGACTTATAGAAATAAGATCAGGGGCAGTGAAGTGGTGCAATGAATAGAACACCAACCCTGCAGTCAGGAGGACCTGGGTTCAGATTTGACCTCAGATACATGACACTTACTATTTGTTTAACTCTGAGCAAATTACTTAATCATAATTGCTTTGCTAAGAGAGAGAGAGAGAGAGAGAGAGAGAGAGAGAGAGAGAGAGAGAGAGAGAGAGAGAATTAAATTAAAATAAAATGAAGGCTAAAGAAATCAATTTAATCCATTCCCCTTGCAGTGACCAGACTTGTCATTTTACCACATTCAAAATACTGATGATCCAGGGAGTCAATTTATTATTGAAGATTAGAAGCTATACCAAAAAAATGAGAAACCCAAATCAGCATGATAATTATATTTTCTCAATCAGAAATGAAGAATGGTCAAAGATTTTCCCCTCCTTTTCATTCATTACTAAATTCTGAACCTTGTTCTTAGGCTTCTGATGATAGCATATAGTTACAAATCATAAAACATCACAATCTCAAAATAAGAAATTACCCAAAGGACAACAGAAATATACATGGTTAACTCAATCAAACTACAACAGAATGCCAAGAATAAGATGCAGGGAATTAGGATAAAACTCATCATCAAGGACATTATGCCTGGAAAAAGATGGGCTGTTACATTAGTATCTACAAGTATTTCTGGAAAGAAATAAAGAAACTAACAGTATGAAGAACTAGAAAGATTGTTATCTTTATGGGTGGAGAGGACACCCACATTAAAAAGATCATAGACTCATCAAAGTCACAAAACATTAAATAAATTGATTTATATGTATAGTCTTATAAACTTGCAAATCACATTCAAGTAAACATTTAATGAATTACCGCTATTGAAGAAAATACAAGAGCAATGAATTTCTATCATACTTCAACCAAGTTTGTCCCCAGGCAATAACCTAAGTATAATATTTACTATTTTTATTATCTCTTTGCAAAAACATTGGAAAGTCAACAAGCATTTATTAAGGGCCTACTATTTGCCAGTTGCTTTGCTAAGTGCCAGGAATTTTTAAAAAGGTAAAAAATGGTCTCTCCCTCCAAGGAATTCACATTGTAGTGGGGAGAAACAGCATGCAAACAACTACACACACACACACACACACACACACACACACACACACACACACACACACACAAAGAAAAGAGGGGTTGAATTGGAGTTAATTTCAGAGGGAAGGCATTAAAATTAAAGGGAATTGGGAAAGGCATCCCTCTAAAGGTGAGATTTTAGCTGCTTCTTGGACAAAAACATGAAAGTCCCAGTATAAAGTGATGGTGCCTTAGACAAGGTGTGTAGTAGTAGTGTTAGAGGAAAAAAGGAGATATGTTAGAGAAAAGTGAAAATAGAATCAATAGGAATCAGTCACAGATTGCTTATGTGTTAGGGGAGCTAGTAAAAGAGAATGAAGAGTTAAGGGTGATAATTTAGGTTGGGAGCCTAGGTCATTGGGAAACTTGTAGAACTTTCATAATAAGGTTACAAAGCAGATGAAGTTTAAGGGAAAATTAATGAGTTTAGTTTTAGACATGTTGAGTTTAATTTGAGCTGTCCAATAAGCAATTGAAGATGTTAAACTAGTTATCAGAGTAAGATTAGGGCTGGATATGTATATCTGAGAATCATTAAAATAAAGGGGATGATCTGATCAATGGAAGATAATGAGATCAAGGGAAATACATGAAAATCCAGCAATGAAGCATTAAAAAAATAGATAGAAAGTGAACCAAGGGAGACCAATGTCACAAAAATATAGAGGAAAAAGAGTCAAGGAGAAGAGCATAGTTAACTGAGAGGCTACAAAATTTCCCAGAAGGATGAGGATTAAGGTCATTAGATTTGTCAACTAAGAGAACTCTGATAACTTGAGAAAAAAAAAAAACTTGGTTGAATGTTGAGGTTAGAAGTCAGCCTGTAGATTTCAGAGAAGAGCAAGAGGAAAGACAGTAAGTAAAGAGCTTTCTCAAGGAGTTTAGCTACTAAAGGAAGGAGAAATACAGGATGTAGTGAGAGAGAATGACTGGATTAAGTGAGAATTATTTTTAAAGTGGAGAAGGCATGAGAGTACTTGCAGGTTTTAATGAAGGAGGCTATTGCCAAGGAGAAATCTGGAATTAATGAGTGAAGATGATAGAAAAGATAGTAAAAATAAGATTATTTCTTCATGTGGAGTAGTTTGTCTTGCAAAGTCATGTGAAGCAAGGAAAAAATAGTGGTAAAAGACACAACAGATGTGAGATGAGGAGGGTAGAAGAGGGAAAGCTTGACAAATGACCCCAATTTTTTCAGTGAAATATAAAGTATGATTCTTAGCTGCAAAGAGATAGGGAGGGGGAGTGATTGGGGATTGAAGACAGGTGAAAAGATTTGGAAAAGCCATTATGGAGAGTGTGGTGATGAATTGATTGTAACAAAGACTGTCTTACAGCTGTTAGGGTCCAATTGAGATTGTATATCATAAATTTGTAATGAACCTTGTCAACACAATTTTGTGACTTTCTCCAGCTCTATTCAGAAGCAGCACAATAGGAGAAAAGGAATATGAATAAATGAGGCTTTCTTGAAAAATTATAAGTAATATGTGAACTAAAACCAAAAGTTACTATTTATAGTGTTATGAACTAAAATTTTTCCAATAACTTCAGGGAACGAGGATTTTCATTAATAATCCATTGAATGAACATAGTGCTAGACTTGCTGTGACAATAAGACAAGAAAATGTCATTTAGAGAGTAACCAAAAGGAAAGAAGAAATAAAATTATCCCTTTCGTCAGATAATATAATGATATACTTAAAAAACATAAAAAGTCAATTAAATTTGAAACAATAGTTTTAGCCAACTTACCAGTTATATGATAAATTCATAAAAATTAAAATTTATATAATATCAATAAAATTTAGCAGGAATAGATAGAAAAGTTCCATTTAAAATGTTGTTGTTATGTCATTTCTGTCACATACAACTACTTATGACCCCACTTGGAGTTTTCTTGTCTAAGATAAGGAATTGGTTTGTCATTTCCTTCTCCAACTCATTTTATAGACAAGGAGCTAGGGAAACAGAGTTGTATGACTTGCCCTTGGTCATACCATGAATCTGAGGTCAGATTTGAACTCCAGAAGATGAGTCTTTCTGACTTGAGACCCGGCACTCTATCCACTTAGTCACCTGTTTTAAAATCACTATAGAATGTAAAACATTAGAAAACTTAGGAATCTACTTTCCAAGTTTTACATTAGAGAAAGATAGATAGATAGATAGATAGATACTATATCTATATCTATATCTATATCTATATCTCTATCTCTATCTCTATATCTATATCTATATCTATATCTCTATCTCTATCTCTATATCTATATCTATATCTATATCTATATCTATATCTATCTATATATATATATATATTGCTCATGGGTAGGATGAGCCGATACAATAAAAATGACATATTACATAGTTTAATTTACTTATTCAAAATCTACCAAACTATCAAAAGATTGCTTTACAGAACTAGAAAAAATAACCAAATTCATATGGAAAAGGAAAAAATTTTAAATTTCAAGAGAAATGATGAAAGAAAAAGGGAGCATTAGGGAGCTAATAGTGCCAGATCTCATACTATACTTCAAGGGAATTATATTTAAATGCTAGTTAAGAGACAGAGAGATCAATTGGTGTAACAAATTGGGTATATAATATACAGAAGCAAATTTATCTAATACCTTAAAATTTGATATATACAAAGACCCCAGCTGGTGTGATGATGACTATTTAACCAAAACCCCAGGGAAAATTGGAAAGCAGTATGGAAGAAATTAGATTTAAACCAACATCTTACACATTGTATTAAAATTGTATCACTTTTTTGGTCCCCCAGACCATACTCCTTCTATTCAGCATAATAAGTAAGATTACAATTCAACATTACAAAGGAGCAATAAAAGAAATAAAGGGAAACCTGGAATACATGTCCAAATCCCCACAAAGATCAAAGGATCATAATTTGCAAATTGTATTTTAAACAAAATTCACATCCTGGCAATATATGATAAATCAGTAGAAGTTCTCTAGGTGCTGCTTGTCAGGGTTCTGATATGTAAATTATGTATGTAAATATGTAAATTATGATATGTAAATTCCAAACTTCCTAGGTACAGACAAACAGAACATGAAAAAGGTGCTGATAACTTTGAGATAATTTGGATATGTTAATGAATTTATTCCAAGGTGGCAGGATAGAAATTGGTCTATTCCCTTCCTCCCTCAAAAAACAACCCCTATTAAAAATGAGACCTCCAACTTCTGTCCCCCAATTACTATTCCTTCTCCATTGGGCTCATGCAGCCTAGTGTTCCCAACTCTAATCTATGGTTATAATATGAATATTTTCTGCTTATTCCCCTCCATATCTCTTTTTCCCACATTGCCATGGGTTCTGTATCTTTCCATGCTTGTCTCTGCCTTTATGGACTTTTTACCTTCACATCCTCTATATTTAATTAAAATTGTGATTGTGTACCATTTCACAGTGCCAGTTGTCACTTTTTCCAGTGAGTACCTAAAGAATTGGGCATGACTGATTTCATAAATTAATTATTAATTCATACCTTATAAAAATAAGTTCAAAATGAATGTAACTCAGATATTAAAAAACTGAAGAAATGTGGGAAAAATTACTTCCCCAGTCTATGGATGAGGGCAAAAGATCATGACAAAAATAAGAAACAGAAATCAAAGATGATAAAATAGTTAATTTTGATAACATAAATTTTTTCAAAAAGTTTTTGGACAAATAAATCTAATAAAGTTAAAACTAAAAGTAAGATTATAATTGGATAAAATCTTTGCAGCAAATTTCTCTGATAAATATCTAAAGGTTTCTACACAGCATATAACCATAAGAAAAATTGCTTGAGATTGCTTAGAGAAATGAAAGTTGAAACTAACTCAAATCCATCAAAGTGGCAAAGGAATGGAAAATGGAAAATGAAAAAATGTTGGGAAAATTGTGGGGAAAAAGATACATTGACATATTATTGGTGGATTGGTGAATGGATGCAATCATTTTAAGAATTCTACACCAAAAATTACAAAGTACTGTAATTGTTTTTTGACCAAGCCACTGGTAGGCCTCTATTCAAAAGAAATCAAAAAGAAGAAAAGGTCCTTTATGCACAAAATCATTTATAGCAACTATTTTTGTGGTGAAAAAAAAATGGAAACTAAGAGGATGTCTAACAATTGAGGAATAAGATGTAATATATGACTGTGATGGAATGTTATAGGAAATGTGCTAAAAGAAATACAGATTTCATTTAAGTTTTAATTCAAGGGCAGCTAGGTGCCACAGTGGATAGAGCACTGGTTGGAGTCAGGAGGACCTGAGTTCAAATTTGACTCAAACACTTAATAAGAGAGATGGGAAAACATATATGAACTGATGAAGAGGAGAGTGAGCAGAAACAGAGCAATTTATAAATGCTATTTATATTATATAATTACATATATAAATTTTATATATAATATTATAAAATGAATAATTTTGTTTTATAAACCAATGAAGAATGAAATTATAAAACTGTTAAAAAAATCAAACTAACTCATCATTCCAGAGAACCAAAGATGAAAGTGACATATACATAATATAAATATACACATACACATAGCTATTATGGAGAATTTGTTTTGTTTGATTATTCTTATTTATTATGAAGAAATGGCTTTTTTTCCTTCAATAAGGAGAGAATTTCTATTAACTTTAAAAAAATAGAAAGTTGAAGAGGTACTTAAGATATCGTACTTTCATTTGCTATCATTGCACTAATAGTTTTACTTAATTGTGACATATGAAGTAGGAGTAAGCTATAAATATTTGTAATTTAGAAATAAAACATCAATTAAAAAAGAAAATGATTTGGTAATTTAATTTCTGACATCACTCAATTGAAACTTCTTTTCCCAATGTCTTTAATGATATCTTATGATCAAATTTAATGACCATTTCTCAATCTTCATCCTTCTTAAGCCTTCTTCAGCATTTAACTTTGTTGACCACCATTTCCTCCTGAATGATCTCTCCTCTCTGGATTTTTGACAATGTTCTGTTTTTGGTTCTCCTGCCTGTCTGACTAGTCCTTTTGTCTTTTTCACTGAATCATCATCCATGTCATATTCACTGTGGGTGAACCCCAAGACTGTTCTGGTATATTCAAAGACTTATCTTGTCCCATGACTTCAATTATTATCACAGTCAGATGATTGTCATGTCTTTAGATATAAGCTTTGTCTCTCTTCTAAACTCCCTTTGTACAGCAATAAGAATCTATTAGAAATTTTGAAATAAATGTCCCATAACTCTCTCAATTTCAATATATCAAAAAAGAATGCTTTATTCCCCCCCAAAAAAACTCTCTTCTGAACTTTCATTATTTTAAAATTTTGTTAAATATTGTTGCTGTTATTAGTTTCTAAATAAACTTATTAATGTTTATATTGAGGGTAACTTAATACTTCCATCCAACCAGGTTTAGAATACTGCTGCCATTCTTAGCTTCGCACTCTTGCTCATTCCACATATCTAGCCAGTTTTCTAAATCATTTCCACAACATCACTTGGATGATTCCTTATCTTTGCACCCACACAGCATCTACCTTATCAGGCTCTCATCATCTCTGAACTGGACTATGATGATAACTAATTTGTCTAACTCAAGTCTCTCCTCATTCCAACCCATTTTTACATAGCCACCAAAGTGATTTTCTTAAAGTGCAATGCTGCCCTCCCCTTCTTGAACTCCATAGACTCCCGATTACAACTGAGGTCAAATATAAATTATTTTGTTTGTCACTTGAAGTGTTTTTTATAATATGATCCCTTCCCACTTTCCACCTTAATTACCAATTCCTCCTCTTTGTACCCTATGGTCCAGTCATATTGTTCCATTTGCTGTTTCTCCAACCTAACACCCCATCTCTGATCTCTTACCCTAGCCTTGCACCAGCTATCCTCTCTGCCTGGCAAACTCTCTCTTCAAAAT
Source organism: Macrotis lagotis (assembly GCF_037893015.1). NCBI lineage: Eukaryota > Metazoa > Chordata > Mammalia > Peramelemorphia > Peramelidae > Macrotis > Macrotis lagotis. The sequence continues at coordinate 143,726,426 of NC_133662.1, read as the reverse complement.
TCACCTCTTGAAGTCTCTAATTTCATTTAAGTTTTAATTCAAGGGCAGCTGGGTGCCACAGTGGATAGAGCACTGGTTGGAGTCAGGAGGACCTGAGTTCAAATTTGACTCAGACACTTAATAATTACCTAGCTATGTGACCTTGGGCAAGTCACTTAATCTATTATCTTACAAAAAAAAGAAGTCTTTAAGATTTAATTCAATTAACACCAGTCAATGGAAAAGGTCTATCCTGGCTTTAAAGTTTCCTCCCCTTTTAAAGTTATCATTTGTTATTTATATGTAATATTTATTATAATAATTAGTCCATTTTAAGCTCAGGGGGCAATATGATAGTGCCCAAGATACACTTGGTTTTCTCTTCTTCAATTTTAAGAAGTTTATTTTAGATGAAGTGTTCTAAGTTCATTCACAACCACTTCTGGATCCTAATTTTAGAGAGTGCAATTTCTTTCATCACCATTATTACACATATACACACACACACACAGACACACACACACACACACACACAATTTATATTGAATTATATCCATAAGAGTGTCTGATACTGGCTAATTAGAAAAATAATCATGTCTTTACTAGTTATATGACAAAGTGGTCAGAGCCCTGAGCCTGAAGTCAGGAAAACTTGATTTCAAATCCTATCCTAGAAACTTAACAGCTGTGTAACCCTAGGAGAGCCACTTAGCTTCTGTTTGCCCTAATTTCCTCATCTTTAAAATAGGACTTATAATACTACCTATCTGCCAGAATTGTTGTGAGAATTAAATAAGATAATATTTGTAAAGTGCTTTGCAAACCTTAAAGAACTTTATAAACATTATCTACCCTCTTCTTCCTCCTCCTCATTATTGCTATTGCTGTCATCTCACTCATTTAAGAAATTGCTGTTGTCCTCCAGAAGCTGCCCAGATATAAATCTGATAGAATTCCATTCCAAAATTGGATCTAGTCCCTTTGATCTCCCTCTCTGATTCTAGCTTTCCTACTTCTAGTCTACATATAGTTGTAAAATTAATTATCTAAGAACACCATTCTCCTTATCTCTCTTTTGTTCAAATTCCTTGCAATAACCTCAGGATAAAGTCAGACTTCACACTAACTAACTAACTCTTCTTTTCCCTTGGGAAATTCACAATTTGGGCCCAACCTACCTATTCTACCTTATTTATCACTATTCTAGCATTCCCAAAGCATTTATTGCCCTTTCTTTTGACCTTTAATCATACACTATCTTGCATCCTTATTTAATCATCTTGCATAACAGTTCCACTCCAGTGTTCCCTTTCTCTTGTCCATCTCTATAGCCTCTTCTTCAGTTTAATGAGTTTCTCCTTGAAGCCCTCTTGAAGAAGCCCCCTAAAAGATGCTAGCTTTGTTCTCTTCAAACCCAGACCAACTCACAATTCCCTGAACTATATTTTTTTGACCTTGGCTCCATATGCAAACTCTTCCCCATCTTTGGGGTTTCTTTTGATGCTTTGCCTTTTCCCATTAGAATGTAAGCTCTTTGAGGGTAGCTTCTTTTTGCTTGTATTTGTATTCCCATTTTAGCATAGTGCATGGTGACTTATCTAGCTAACAGGAATATAACTGGTAAAATTAAGGCTATCTTTCTTCTACTCTGAAGGTTATTTTGTGAGGGGAAGCTAGGAGGCACAGTGCATGGAGCACTGGTTTTGGGAGTCAGTAAGATAGGAGTTCTAATTCATCTTCAGATATTGACACTTCCCAGCTGTGGGACCTTGGACAAGTCACTTAATTCTGATTGCCTCGAATCCAGGGCTATCTCCAGTCATCCTGATTTATATCTGGCCACTGGACCAATGACTCTGGCATCACCTCCCTGCAGTCATGGTCTTCTTAGAATAAAGGACAAACATCATAATGTGAGTAACCATTTACCCATTTGTAGATAAATATAAATTATACTGTTAGTTCCTTGAGGGTAAATACAAATTAGACTATTAATTTCTTGAGGGTAGAGACTACTTTTCCCCTTTTCCTTGTAACCCTAGGGTTCAGCATCAATAGTAGGTATATAATGTCTGATGGAGGGAGGGATATTTGTATCTTGTCTCTTTGACAAAGGTCATGTCTAGAAATTTTCTCCTACCCCAATACTAGTGATTTTCATGGAGGTGGTCAAAAATTGTCATTGAATTAAATTGTTTAATTGATATTGATACTAGGAGTAGCTATGTTTTTCTATATTTTCATCAAGTGGGGTAAATAAGTCTCAGTCCTAGAACTTGACTAAGACAAGATTAAAGGGTTAGTGATTTGCACAAAAACAAATAAATGCAAAAGGTAGTTTTATTTGCTTTAAACCCAGCATACTCTACACTATAGCAAGTTAACATCTTTAATTGAACAAGTTCATCATTTCCACCAGTAGATGTCACTAAAATTGCACAGTAGCATTTTATAGCCAGGTTCTATCTTGGAGTGTTTACTATCTAATTCTTTTTTTTTTTTAGGTTTTTTTTACAAGGCAAATGGGGTTAAGTGGCTTGCCCAAGGCCACACGGCTAGGTAATTATTAAGTGTCTGAGACCGGATTTGAACCCAGGTACTCCTGACTTCAGGGCCGGTGCTTTATCCACTGCGCCACCTAGCCACCCCCATTACTATCTAATTCTTATCACAAACTCAAGAAACAGTTTATTTGTTCCTATCTCATAGAAAAGTATAATTTTTACAAGTCAAGGTTCCTTTGGAGTGATGAGCATATGAATTTAATCATGTTTTTCCACAGAATTACAGGAAGTATGAAATCAGCATTTTTAATTAAACCTAAATTGTCACAAAAACAAAGTTAAAAAGGTCTATCTTCTTATAACAGGGGATTATGATGCATAACAATCTAGCAACACATTTTCCAATCTGGACTAGGAAATTAATATAGTTATTTATCTACATTTTCTACCTAGAACCTAGCATAGATATCTTCAGTGTGAATTAAATTGAATATTCCAGATTTTATCAGCTCATTGCTTCTACATCACAAATCTAGTATGTGCTCTCACCTAGTTTGGTTTGTTCCTTAGTTTATTAAAATGTATTGTATAATATTGTGCATGTGATTTCCCCTCATCTGCCTAATCAAGATGTAAATGGTTCTTATTTAGAGATGTTATTTGGAAATGATCTCATATTTACTTATGTAACTCATGGCTTTCAATGTAACCCAGGCTTCCAAGCCTGGGTATTTTCACAAGTGATTGCTTTGCAGGATGAAATGATGCTGATGTAATGTTGCAGGACTGTTTGAGGGGTGAAATGAGTACAAGAGATTTTTTAGTGAGTATTCTCCAAGAAAATAGATTGACTACAGAGAAGAGAAACTTTGGAAGCTGCAGGCACTCAAATAGGGAAAACTGATTCCTCAGTAAGACAAATAGACTTCTATGGAAAAGCAAGCTGGAAATTAGCTTCAAAGGGAATTTTTTCTTGGAGAAGATCAAATGAAATGTGTGTGTGTGTGTGTGTGTGTGTGTGTGTGTCTCTTGGATGGGGCTGATATCTTGTACCTCTGTTGCCCCAAAAGAGTTCATTCAGTCCAGTTTGGAAATCTCCAATAATTTGCCTCCCACTTTGTTGTAATGAAGTGGGGAAGCGAGAGACAACTAAATATGCATCAGTTAACTCAGTTAATAATCACCTGGAACTGGGAATCTGAGGAAGAAGTTGGGGAGAGCTATGATGATGCATAATGGCAATGCCTTGGAGAAATTTGGAACATTTGAAGATATTCTGCAGTAGGATCAGCTAACTATATGGAGAAAGGGTCATCTATGACCTATTACTGGTCTATTCCTTTTTAAAGTCTCTTCTGCTGGTCTGGCTACGTTTAAAGGTTAGACAATGCTTGTTCAGTGTCTATTAAATCCAAATATAACAAGAATATGAAACTCTATTCTTTGCAAACATTTCCCCCAATTTTAGGTGAAGGAGATTGGCAATGGCTATGACTTTGTATATTATAAAAGTTTAGGGAATCAGAAGGAAAGTCCAGCAATAAAGGCTGGAGCTGCTAACTTTAGAGAATAATCACACCAACTCTTTCAAGGGTGACATAAAGCCCTAAAGAGTAGATAAAAAGGAATTCTTCTTAGCTCTTGGAAAGAATATAGAACAGAGCCATCACTTCATGCATATTTTTCTAGTATGATATTATCTTTGCATCTTCTTCAATTTCTATTTTATGTTATGTTTGGTAAATATATTTATTTGCTATTCACTATTTGTGATAGTCTTTTGTTTTCTCGGGGTGAGATCAAGTCAGTGGGTATAAACTTCAGGTTATTTTGCCCCTTCTAAGACAAATGATCAAGGAAGCAGATATTATTTTGAATCTATTGTTCCCCTGGACTAGCTGTATTGGAGGGGTGCATATAAATAAAATTCTAGTCTAATATTCCTCTCAGAGAATAGAGAAAAAACTAATCATACTTCCAGCCCCCTTTCTTTGCTTCCCACAAAGCAGAAATTCTAGGTTCCCTTGGAAAAGAGTGGACAATATTTCTAGCTATTAATCAGTTCCTCTCATGAATTATATATATGTACATACATTTATCTATATATCTATATCTATATATATAACCTATATGGTTATGCATATCTTACCTGGATACAAAATCTTACAGTCCGTTACTTGGAAAATCCCTACCTTATTTTAAATCATAGTTCTGGGCCTACTTCCTTCTTCATAAATCCTTTCTTGACTCTCCCTTAATAGTTACCCTCTTTTCCTTTTGAAATCCCTCTGAATGTACTTGACTATGTAAATGATTTATCTCTTTAACAAACTGAACACCTTGGAGGTAGGAGCTATTTTTTAAATCTTTGACTTGTATCTCCAAGGCTTATCTCAAGACCTAGCATATCATAGGTATTTAATAAAGATTTTGTCCTAATTATTCATTGATTAAATTCAACAAACACTTATTAAATGCCTATAGTGTGCAAAGCTTTGTGGATAGGAGGAAAGTGCAAAATTTGCATGAGGCATCATTTATGCTATTGCAGGTTCTTGTGAAGGGTATGCCATATATACAAATCATTATCATCCCAAAAATGTTTATTAGAGAAGTGAAAACAAATTGTTATACGAGATCTGAGGAGTTAAGATTATTGCCAAGACTTCCAGGGAAGACTTTGTGGGGGAAAGTTGGAGTTTTAAAAGAGGAATGGGAATTTGATAGTTAAATGGAGTGGAGAAATGAGTCGAGGCACAAAAATACAAAAGAGGACAAAATAGTCCAGTTTGGAAATCTCCAATAATTTGCCTCCCATTTTCTTTCATAGTGGGAATTAATGGAGACATTTCCAATAAAATATCAATTTCACTTAATCATTCTTCAGATGGGGGATTTAGTGGAGATCTTTAGTAGAGACTGAGTGATCATATCTGGAGTGTTGAGGGAAGAAAAAATGTCATCTAACAACTGCTATGTTCCAGGTACCATGAGAAAACCAACTCAGATAGAAATAAAGTGACTTGCCCAGGGTCACACAACCCATTAGGATGCTGTGAATTGTCATGTCTTAAGCAAAGCAATTAATCTCTAATGCTAGAATTTCATACATTATGATGAGAATGTAAGGAAGATCTTTTGGGGCCTTCCTCAAATCATACCAATAAATGAACTATTTGCTTTAGCTTCCCAGTTTAAAAAAATCCTTATATATGGTATCATTCTATAAAACTGTCCTTTGGACTTACTTCAAGAGATGTTCTGACTATGATATAGGAAAAATGGTTCTATAACTTATAGTAATCGAAAGCTTAACATTATTTACTGGGTCTTAAAATCCTTTTGAGCAGAGTTGTTCTAGAATCTTGATGAAGTCAACTTATGTTGAATTCTATATTATAGTGGATAATGTTATATTAAGACAATAATGTAACTGATCATAAAATTGTAGCATTTGCCATTGTTGACGATACCCTACTTCTTGGAACTTTTTCTCCTTCAATATTTGTATGATATGCAATGGAATTGGCACCTGAATAACTTTTGTTGTAGTAGTTGTTGAATAATTTCTGTCATGCCCAACTCTGTGGGGACCCTATTTGGGTTTTCTTGGCAAAGATACTGAAGTGGTTTGCTATTTCCTTCTCAAGCTCATTTTATAGATGAGGAAATTGAGGTAAAGGACGACAACAATCAAACAATGATATTAGACTTTGTCTTTGGATAAGATTATAACATAAGATATTATAGATATCAAATTTTATTCAGTGAAAAGACAAGCTTGAAAAATTTCATGATGAACCCTACATATAAGGAGAGACCTTTTTTCATTTTAAGTGATTTGCCCAGGGTCCCACAACTAGAAAGTACCTGAGGTTAGATTTGAACTCAGTTCTTCCAGACTTTATAGCCAGTATTTCATTCATTGAACCACATAGCTGCCTGACTAGGATCAACATCTGGATGGAAATCTTGTTTTATGTATACCTACAAGATAATGGGGCCATGATTAAGAGGGGTAGGGGTCATTCATATTGTTTAGCTAGAGGTGAAATTCTTGTACCTGCTCAAGATGAACCAGAGCAAAAGCATTTATCAAGAATGTCTTCATTAATCAAGAATGAAGGCTGGAGGTTTAAATCCGATGAGATACTATTGTAATTCAGACCATAAAGAATGCCAAGTAGTGATCCAATGGTGTTTTCCCATGATCCCCCAGACAGCTTCTAGGAAACCAAAGTCTTTGGGTTCTGTGGGGAGTATGATTGCAGGTCTGAGATGAAAGAGGAACTGATGATTAAACCATCGAGAGAGACAGGCATGGATATACACCATGCTGTCACCAATTTGTCACAAGAAAAAAACATACTGGCTTTTAACCAGCATAATTAGAGCACCATGGAGCCTCACAGACATGAAAGGGAACCATATTCAAAAGGTCAAGGACTCCCACAGCATCCTGACCTTCACCAGAAGTCCTGTTTCATAGCAAATCAGGCCATTGGGTGAAAAATGGTGCTGGAAAAGGCAATAAGTAGGATGTCTGCACAACATTCTCCTCACCATAATAAACATATTTTGCAAGTCAGACCATAATTAATTAAATGTCATTTGATTATAAAGGAAAACAACAAGCAATGGTATTAGACATTGTCTTTGGATAAGATCATGACTTAAGATATTATAAATATCAAATTGTATTCAGTCAAAAGACATGATTGAAAAGTTTCATGATGAACCCTACATATAAGGAGACCTCATATCATTTTAAAAATTTTGAGAATTGTCACTCTCATTATTTTGGCTTCTCTTTCCCCACCCATTAAACTTATTATGACTATAGAATGATAAAATGTAGACTAATTAGAGCAAACAAGGGACACAGACTTGTGGTTGGAAATGGGACGGAGGCCTTCTTTTTTAATATGATTTCTTTTAACTATCAAAATCAATGTACCTTTATGTTTTTACTGGGACTGATGATTGATTGACAATTCTAAAACAATCAATGAAAAGAAATTATTCAAAAGAGTGTGGAGAGAAACGAAGAAATTTCTTCAGTTCTTCCAGGTTTCCCTCAAGTCTCTAAACATTCTGGAACAATGGAACCCACAAAAGAGTGGAGTATTTTCCAGCAAAGTCTGTCTTAGGTGGAGCATGAATATGCCCAGGGCAAAAGAACTGAAACCAGTTGGTATGTGTGGGAGGGTCATGAACAGGACAGCTGGAGCTTTTCAGTCATAGGAGAGATCTGGATTGGAGACTCCTGGAGTCCTGGTGCAGAAGACCAAAGGCATGGCAGGTCAACTGGGAGGGCTCCAACACAGGTACTCCACACCCCCTGTTCAGTCAATATGGAATGGATTGGGATGGATGCTTCAGCCAAAACAATAAGTCACTAGCATTCTCAACTAAAAAGGCCTCAGCTCACTGAGCAAGGTGCCAGCATTCTCAATTCGAATGGCCTAGCCCAGTGAGCAAACCTTTAGGGTTCTCACGGTTGGAAGTCTGTCCATCCCCCAGCACTAGGGAGAGTATGAGACAGCATTCAAACACAATATAGGATGAGTGAGAAAAGTCAGAGAAAAGTCAAGACTATAGAAAGTTCCTTTGGAGATAACATCAGGCAAAATCCTGTCTCAAAAGAAGAGAGAAAAAGGACTACATGTGAAACTGCAGAGGAGAATATGATTTGGTCTTCAGCCCAAAGCACTTCTTGGAAGAGCTCAAAAAAAATTTAAAAATCAAATAGAAAAATTGGTAAAATAAATGCAAAAAAGGAATTCAACATCTTGCAAAAAGAAGCACAAAAAATGAATGAACAAAATGAATCCTTTAAAAATACAATTGGGTAATTGCATAAAGAAAATAATACCTTCAAAAATTCAATTGGTCAAATAGGAAAAAAGAAAATCTCCTTTAAAAATAAAAATGACTGACTGAAAAAGGAAATGCAAAAACTAACAAGAAAATAATTCCTTGAAGGGGGGACAAATTGAGGCTACTGACTCTAGGAGACAACAAGAATAAGTTAAAGAAAATCAAAATAATGAAAAAAAATAAGAGAAAATATAAAATGCCTCATTGGAAAAACAACTGAACTTAAAAAAAACAGATTAAGGAGAGATCATTTAAGAATTATTGTATTACCTGAATGGGTGATCCAAAAAAAAAAAAAAAAGACTGAACAGCATCTTTCAAGAAATCATCAAGAAAAACTGCCCTGATAGCTTAGAACAAGAGGGTAAAATAGTCATTGAAAGAATCCACTGATTAGCTGCTAAAAGAGATCATAAAATGAAAACACCAAGGAATATTGTAGCCAGTTACAAAATTATCAGATCAAGAAGAAAATCCTGCAGGCAGTCAGAAAGAAACAATCTAATTACAAAGGAGTCACAGTCAATAATCCCCAGGACTTGGCAGCATCAACATTAAAGAATTGAAGGACCCAGAATATGATATTCCAGAGCATAAAGGAGTTTAGATTACAATCAAGAATAAACATCCAGCAAAATTAAGCATACTCTTTCAGGGTAAAAGATAGACATTTAACAAAATAGGTATCTTTCAAATTTTCCTGATGAAAACTCTCAGCTGCAAAGAAAATTTGATTTTTAAATATGAGATTCAAGAAATACCAAAAAAAGGTAAATAGGGGAAAAGAAAAGGAATATTATTCAGTAATATAAAACTAGTTATATCTCTTCATGGGGGAATGATACTCATAACTATTGAGGTTTTCTCTATTAATTTATTATACTGAGATAGAGAGTATTAATTAATTAATTATACTTAGAGAGTATGAATATAAATTGATTTTGATGGGATGATTTTTTTAATTAAGACATTTAAAAAATGGATAGTACTGGAACAGGAGGAAGGGGGAGGCAGAATGGGATAAATTACATCACATGAAGAGACACAAAGGACCAATTATAGAGTAGGGAAAAAGGGGAAAAGATAAGAATTGCTTCAATCTTACTTTCATTGGATTTGACTCAAAGTGGGAATAATACAATTGGGTTTAGAAATTTGTCTTACCCTCTCAGGCATTAGGGAGGTAAAGGGGGGAAAGGGAAGGAGGGACTGATAGAAGCGGGGAGGGGGGAATGAGAAAAAGGGAAGGGGATGATAAAGGAGAGGGTAGATTTAAGGAAGGTGGTATTCAGAAGCAAAACACTGGTGAAGAGGGATAGGGTAAAAGGAGAAAGAAAAGTATAAATTGAGGGGAGATGTAATGGAGGGTAATGAAGAGTTAATAATTGCAAGTAACGTAATTAGATAAATCAAACCACAAAATAAACATGATGGAAGTTAAAGAAGTAAATTGAATGTTAGAAACATTAGATATGATAGACTTTTTGGAGAAAATTGAATGGAGATAGAAAGGAATATACCTTTTTTTCTCAGAGGTACATGGCATTTACATAAAATTTACTGAGTTTTGGGGCATAAGAACCTAACAATAAAATACAGAAAGGCAGAAATATTAAATGCATCATTTTCAGATCATGATGTGATAAATATTACCTGTAATAAAAATCCATGGAAAAGTCAGAGCAAAAATTTATTGGAAACCTAATTTTAAAGAATGAGTGGATCAAACAAAAAATCATATAAATAATTAATAATTTTGGCCAAGATAATGACAATAAAGAGACAACAAACCAAAATTTATAGGAAACAGCTAAAATATTTATTAGAAGATATTTTATATCTCTAAGTCCTTACTGAAATATAAGAGTAATAAGAGATCAATGAAAAGCTAGAAAAATAACAAATTAAAAAATCCCCAATTACATACCAAATTAGAAATTCTGAAAATCAAAGGAGAGATTAATAAAATTGAAACTAAGTATATTGAAGTAATAAATAAAACTAATATCAGGTTTTAAGAAAAAGAACAATAGAACAGATCACCTTTGAGTGATTTGATTAAAAGAAAGAAAGAAAGAAAGAAGAAAAAAAATTACTAGTTTCAAAAGTGAAAAAAGTGAATTCACCACCTGAGTGAAGAGGAAATTAAAATAATAATTTGGGACTATTTTTCCCAACTGTATGCCATTAAATTTAACAATCTAATTGAAATGCATGAATATTTACAAAAAATATAAACTGCCCAGTTTAAAAGAAGAGGAAATTAAATACTTAAATAACTCCATCCCAGAAAAAGAAATTGAACAAGCCATCACTGAAGTCCCTAGTCTTCAGGGTCAGATGGATTCACAAGTGAATTCTACCAAACATTCATTGAAAAATTGCTTTCAATTCTATGTAAACTATATGAAAAAATAGGTGAAGGAGTTCTGCCAAATTCTTTCTAAAACACCAATATGATACTGATAACTAAACCAGGAAAAGTCAAAACAGAGAAAGACAATTATAGACCAATTTTCATAATGAATAGTGATGCAAAAATTTTAATTACAATTTTAATCACTAGAAAAAAAACACTGTGAATACAAGGTTGATTCAATATTAGGAAAATTATCAGTATAATTGACTGTATCAATTAAAAAAACCTAACAGAAGTCATGTGATTATTTCAACAAATGCTGAAAAAGCTTTTGACAACATACAGTACCCATTCCTTTGAAAAACACTAGAGAGCATAGAATAGGATAAGCAGTATCTATCTAAAAATCATCAATAAACATTTATGTAATGGAGATAAGCTAGATGTATTCCCAATAAGTTCAGGGGTGAAACAAGAATGTCCTTTATCACCACTATTATTCAATATTATGCTAGAAATGTTAGCTTTAGCAATAAGAGAAGAAAAATTGAAGGATTTAGAATAGGTAATGAAGAAACAAAATTCCCACTCTTTGCAGGGATATGACGGTATATTTAGAGAATCCTAGTAAATCATCTAAAACATTTATCTGAAACAATTAGCAACTTTGGCAAAGATGAAGGATTTAAATGAACCCACATAAATCATGAGCATTTCTATATATATTACCAAGAAGACACAACAGCAAAAAGATAAAAATAGAAGAAACTCCATTTAAAGTAACTGTAGACGACATATGATACTTGGGAGTCTATCTTCCAAGGCAAACTTAGGACCCATATGAAAACAATTATAAAACACTTTTTTCCCTAGGTTTTTGCAAAGGCAAATGAGGTTAAATGGCTTGCCCAAGGCCACATAGCTTGGTAATTATTAAGTGTCTGAGGTCAGATTTGAACTCAGGTACTTCTGACCCTAGGGCCAGTGCTCTATCCACTGTGCCACCTAGCTGCCCTATAAAACACTTTTCACACAAATAAAATCAGATCCACATAACTGGCCAAATGTCAGCTGTTCATAGTTAGACCAAGCCAACATAAAAATGACAATTCTGCACAAATTAAATGATTTATTCAGTGCCATGTCAATCAAGCTACCAAAAATTTACTTTATTGTACTGGAAAATATAGTAACTAAATTCATATTAAGGAACAAAAGGTCAAAAATATCAAGGGAATTAATGGGGAAAATGCAAATTAAAGTGGCCTAGCTATACCAGATCTAAAATTATATTATAAAACTGTTGTCAAAACTATTAAGTACTGGCTAAGGAACAGAGTGGTGGTTCAGTGAAATAGATTAGGTGCAAAAGAAACAGTAGTAAATGATTATAGTAATCTGCTGCTTCATAAACCCAAAGATTCCAGCTTCTGGAATGTATGAGAACTGGAAGCTAGTATGGCAGAAACTAGGCATACACCATCTCACACCTTATACTAAATAAGGTTGAAATAGATACAAGTTAGACATAAAAGGTGATATTAAAAGCCAGTTAGAAGAATAAGATATAGTTTATCTGTCAGATCTATGTAATGGGGAGCAATTTATGACAAGAGATAGAGGATATTATGAAATACAAAATGGATAATTTTGACTATATTAAGTTGAAAAGTTTTGCACAAATAAAACCAATGAAATGAATATTAAAAGGAAACAAATTTTACAACTAAAATTTTTGACAAAGGACTTAATCTTATAATATATATAGAGAGAACATTCAACTTTATAAGAATACAAGTCATCATTCAATTGACAAATGGTCAAAGGATATGAAAAGGCAATTCTTAGAAGAAATTAAAGCTATCTATAGTGATATGGAAAAATGCTCAAAATCATTATTGATTAGAGAATTGCAAATTAAAGCAACTCTACCTCACTCCTATCAGATTGGTCGATATAACTTAAAAGGAAAATGATCAATGTTGATGGAAAAACTGGAACATTAATGCATTGTTGGTGGAGTTGTGAACCTTTCTGGGGGGAGTAATTTGGAATTTGCCCAAAGGGCAATAAAACTGGGCATATCCTCTGATCCTACAATACCACTTACTAGTTTAGTATCCCAAAGAGATCACCAAAAAAGGTAAAAAAAAACCTCACATGTACAAAAATATTTATAGCAGTTTTCATATGGGAGATACCCACTTTGAAATTGAAAGGATGCCAATCAATTAGGGAATAGCTGAACAAATTGTGGCTTTTGAATGTAATGGAATACTATTATCCTATAAGAAATCATGAAGGAGGGTACTTTAGAATAGCCTGGAAAGAACTGTGTGAACTGATGCAGAGTGAAATGAGAAGAGCCAGAAGAATACCATATATGCTAACAGTAACATTGGATGATGTTCAATTATGATAGACTTGTTCATTTCAGCAGAACAATAGTCTAAGAAAATTCTAAAGGACTGTGATGGAAAATAACATCCATATCCAGGAAAAAAAAAACTATAGACCAAAACTTGCTATCTTGAATTTTTAAAAGTTGTCTTATGTACATATTATGCTTTTTCTCTCTATTTTTCTCATTTTGATTTCATTCTTCTTTCAAAACATGATTAATATGAATTTATGTTATAATTATATATTATAATTATAATTGTTATAACTATGCATATATAACCTATGTTAGCTTTCTTTCTATCAAATGGAAGGAGGAAGGAAGAAAAATGTGTAACTCAAAACCTTGCAAAAGTGATTTTTGAAAACTATTGTCGCATGTAGATAGAAAAATAAGTTAAACATTAAATTAAAAAAAACCACAACTCTGAGGTACCACTTCATACCTCTCAGACTGGCCAATTATGACAAAAAAAGAAAAAATTATCAATGTTGGAAAGAATGTAGGAAAACTGGAACATTAATGCATTTTTGGTGGAGTTATAAATTGATCCAACCTTTCTGAAGAGCAATTTGGAACCATGCCTAAAGGGCAATAAAACTGTGCATTCACTTTGATACAGTAATACAGCTATTAGATTTGTATCCCAAAGAGATACAAAAAAGGGTAAAAAAACCCACACAAAAATATTTACAGCATCTCTTTTTGTAGTGGCAAAACATTGGAAATTGAGAGGATGTCCATCAATTAAGGAATGTCTAAACAAACTGTGGTATATGAATGTGATGGAGTGCTGTTGTTCTGTAAGATATCATGAAGGTGAGATTTCAGAAAAGTCTAGAAAGATTTGCATGAACTGAAGTTGAGTGAAGTGAGCAGAACCAGAAGTACTTTCTACACATTATCAGCAACATTTTGTGATGATCAATTATGATGGACTTGCTCATCTCAGCAGTTCTAAAGGACTTGTGATGAAAAATGCCATCACATCCACAGAAGGACCAATGAAATCTGAAAGCAGATCAAACTTACTATTTTCACTTTTTAAAATTTGTTTTATGTTTTATGGTTTTTCCCCCTCCTGTGGTTTTTCATTGTTTTGTTCTGATTCTTCTTTCACAATATGATTAATATGGAAATATGTTTAACATAATAATATATGTATAAACTAGATTAGATTGCTCTTCATCAAGGGGAAAGGGAAGAAAGGGAGAAAGGGAGAAAATGTGAAATTCAAAATCTTACAAAAAAATGGGTGTCGAAAATTATCTTTTCATCTAGTTGGAAAAATAATTAAACAAAATAAATTCAAACTAGTTATCTGGAATGGCACTTAAGGTCAAACCTTAAACTTTAAATAATAAAAAAACAAACTTAAAAAAACTGCGAATCCATTTCAAATTATTTATGTGTTTAGACAGAAACTAGGTTTCAATTTTAAATGCTTTAGTTACAAGAAATTATATAAATTTGAAACCTTTATTATACACTGAACCTCATCTAACTTTAATCTTAATCGTTCTTTGAAAAAAATACGTAATCAAAAGAAGGAAAAGTCAGAGAATTTCTGGTGTCTGTTTTCTATGGTCTATTTAATTATATCCATGTAGTCTTTCAGGAGCAAAAACAATTCAGAACAGAGGTTGTTCCCAGACCTATTTTAACTGGAGTTTTCTCATGAGTTCTGATTTTATTTCCCAGACTGTGTAGACTATTAGTGTATTCTTTATCTGAATCTGAGAACAAGTTGGTTAGAGCTTTTTCTTTATTCATGGCTACCGCAAAAAGGATTATAGCCTAAAGAGATCATGGGTAGATGTCTAAATCTGTAGGACCCAGTATTCTAAATTTGTGAAGGATAATGGAGCATTGTTCTGAGAACTAAAAATTGGGACAGACAGAATAGTGGGGGGGAAAAAAAGATTAGATGTGGTCTAGGTCTCATTTCTCAATTTGTCACTGATTTACATAGAAAACCCAAGTCTTATTTCTTTGGTATAAAAGGCAGAATCAGGTAATCTCATTTATTTCTCTGTAATCTTTTGAATAGAAATACTAGGAAAAAATTAACTGAAATGAATATTATAAACGCCATAATGAACCATGGTTCTGCTTTGAATCCCTACTCTGGTATAGTAAGAGTGTATCATTGGCCATTTTTCTTAAAAGCTCATGATGATTTTATAATAATTTTTAAAATTGTGACTTTGTCAAGGAATCTTATCCATTGAAGCTTGCAAAAATAAGATAACAAAGGCAAACTCTCCTTTCTGGTTGCAAATAAAAATAGGATATAATGGATGATATTAAAAAAAGTCTGATTCTATTGGACCTGGATACAATCTACCTTAGTCTCCTCTAGTCTAGAGTATACATTGTCTTCAAAATTCCCCAGGGTGAACTCAAAACAGACCAAGAAGTTATACCAAAAAAGGGGATAAAATGACATTCAAATTAATCTGAACCTTTATCAAATATTATAAACTAAATAAACAGGGTCTTACATGTTGTAAGTAGATGGATGTTTTCCCTATGTGCATTTATTTGAAGTATAATATAGACTTATGATCATACATTTGAAGAGGCATATTAAGAGACCTTGGAAATAATCCAGTTCACTTGCCTTCTTCTTTTACAGATGAGAAAAGTGAAGTCTAAAGAGCTTAAATGATTCACTGAGAGTCGCACAGCTAGTAAGTGGCAGAGGAGGAATTTTAACCCACATCCTCTGATTCTGAATCCAATTCTTCCTTCTGTATGACACTATCTCATTCTTGTATCAGATTCAAAGAAAAGCTGCAGTTATCTTAAAAACTTGAATACTTTCCTCAAATACTTCAATACTTACAGTTGTGAGTCCTCTTGTTATTAATTTTCATTATACTATATCTGCAGATACTTATTCTCTCTTGACATCCTTATTATGATGACTATTTTATACTGATTATATTTTCTGAAAATGGTGATCATCAGAATAATATCTTTTGTTTTCACTTTTTTTTATTTTTAGAGTTAATTTTGTTTAAAGAGATTCAGTCTTAGTTATTGCACAGCATGTCTTTTCACCTCTATCCTTTACTTGGATATTGATACTGATTTTGACCTTTGCTCTAACCATTTGGTAGCCTGAGTAAAATCTGATTCTAATATGACTCGCATATCAATAATCAGTTGTTTCCTGTCAATATATTCTATTTCATTTTGTGTGTACAATTTGTTCAGTAGTCACATACTCAATACCAACAAATAAATAAACAAATAAACAAATCTCCAATAGACACAAAAAAAGAGAGATTGAAAATTAGAGGAGAAATTAATTAGAATTCCCCTCCCCAAAAAAACTATGGAAATGAAAAATAAAACATAAATATATTCTTTGAAAAGATTAGTGAAATTGATAAGCCTCTAATCAATCTGATTAAAAAGAAGAGAGAAGAAAATAAGCCAAAAAAAGTAGCAAATGAGTAAGATGAAATCATAAAAATGTTTTAAAAAATTATCACATAAGAAAATTTCTTAAATTTACCAAAATTTACTCTATAGAGTTATATGTTACCCAAACTGATATCATAAAAGAAATAGAGGAATTCCTTCAAAGTATGGGATACTCGAACTGATAGAACACTGATTTTAAGTAATCCAATATCAGAAAAAAATAAAAGTAGATGTAAAGGAATTACCAAAGAAAACAAATTCTGGTCCTGATGAAATCCCAGGATATTTCAATCAAACTTGTAAATAAAAATTGGTACCCATGCCATACAAATTATTCTCAGAAATAGAAATGAAACTATCCTATCAGAATCCTTTCCCCAGATAAACATAGTTCTAATGACTAAATCAAGAAAGATAAATCACAGAAGGAAAATTACAGACAATTGAAAAATTTTTTATTCAAAAATTCAAATAAAATCCTGATTAGGTGGCACAGTAGATAGAGCCCAGAGTCTGGAGACAGGAATACCAGAGTTCAAAATCCTACATCAGATACTGACTAATTTATTTTTCTTTGCCTTAGTTTCCTCATCTGGAAAATGGGGAAAATAATAACACCTACTTCCTAGGGTTGTTGGGAGGCTCAAATGAGAAAAAGAATTTAAGTGTAGAGCCCTTAGCACAGTGTCTGGCACATGGTAAATACTATACGAAAATTAGCTGTTATAATTAATAGATTCATTTCCCCCCCAACAGATAAATAGTCAAAAAATATAAATAGATAAAGAATCAAAAGCAAAGTCCATAAGGGATTGAAGCAGCAAGTCTGCTTTAGATAGAAAATTTATGTTTAACAATAGTAGACAGGGGACTTTCTTTAAAGTGGCAGCTGGGAAAAAACCAATAAGAAGCACTAGTAAGGTAATGAATGTCCAGGATAGGAAAATTGCAAGGGTAGAATGAAATTCCAAGGTAAAAAAACTGCCCAGGCATAGTGGAGAAAATCCTGAGAGTCAGAAGTGAAGTAATGTCCAAAATCCATCTACTTTAATTGTCATCTTCATTTGTCATTTTGACCTCAAACATGCTATGAATATGTAGATATTATCATACTTTTCCTAAGATGCTTTATTATTTAAGCCCAAATCCATCAGAAATGGTGTGATAGAGTGGGCAATTAGGACCATTAACTACTTATTTGAATAAGACCTAATTCTATGAAATCAAGAAGTTTTAAAGTAAAAACAATGTACCAATTTCTCTTATCCATTTAATTTCTCTATTGGATGACATAGACCTTTATCCAAATGATTGAAAATGTAGTAAATTAGCATGTACAAATGCTAGGGAGATGAAATAGATGGGAAACTTATTCACAAAATATACACCATTGAAATGAGACCAATTAAAAGATAAATGTCTAGTTTTCCTTAGAGACATTGGCATATGTTACATATATGAATGAATGAAATGATTTCTCTATTACAAGTAGGGATAACCGAAATGCAAATAGACTTTCTGAGCATATTGCTAACAAATTTTGTATGAATTATAATCTTCCTCTGTCTATTATGAAATCCAGTGAACTAAATTTTTTTCTAGTAATTCTGGAAAAACAATCATATTTACTGAAACACAGACTTCACAAGAGGGCGATTGGACCAAAGACTAGATTCAGAGTGACTAGATTTGAAGTGCTTATTAGCATTCCATCTGAGAAGTCAAGGAACAGATTAGAATAAAAATTCATTAAAAGAATTCAGTTTATGTTATCTTATTATGTAATTTTGCTATCTTTTATACTTTATGTTTCTTCCTTATGGATATGATTTCTCTGTCATCACATTCAACTTAGATCAGTTTATACTTATGGAAACAATGTAAAGACTAACAGACTGCCTTTTGTGTGGGATAGGGGGAGGGAAGCAAGATTGGGGAAAAATTGTAAAATTCAAAAAAATAAAATGTTTCTTTAAAAAGAAGAATTTAACTGAGGAAACATAAAGCTTGTACCAAAGCTATCAGCCTCCCAAATTTGGAAATTCACCCACGAACACAAATTGTTAAATTAGTCTAGATGGTCAATTCTACTTTTCTTATTTTGTCATTGTTGTTTTAGTTTCTGATCTCATTTCTTAAACATTCTTCCTCCCTCCCCCCTCCGCTTCCTCAAGATTATTGGCACATATTTGGCATTTACTTCTCTGTATATATTATATAGGCTGAATGAAATTGGAATGGGTGTGTTTTGTCTTATTTTTAATTTGAAGCTTTCTTTTTCTCTAAAGAAAAAAAAGAATCAAAATCTAAATTCCTGATAAAGCTAAGTGAATTCAAATTGGACAGAAGACAGTCTTAAACTTAGCCCAAAGATAGCTTTTCCTTCTGTAATCTCTAAATTCCACTTCTCTAAAAAATATGGAAACAATTTCAAAAATGAATAATAGCAATAGCAACGAAGACCTACTCTTCTAACTCGTTTTCTTTTTCTTCTCAATATTTGTTTGTTTTTACATCTCTCTCTCATTTCCCCATCATCATTTGAACAAAAGCAAAACATCATAACAACTTGAATAGTATAGCAAAATCAATTAAATATATAGATAAATAAAATGAGTAAATAAGCTAAAATAAATAAATAAAAACTCACCCTTTAGCATCTTTAATTTTCAAGGAGGCAATCTAGTAGGGAAAATTCTAAAGATCACTTGACAAGATGAGATACCAAATACTGAGGTCCTTTCTTGAGTTAAACTGTCAAGTATTCCAACATTACTACACAGGATACAACTACAATAGCCTAGTCATGTTATACAAATGTCAAAAAGTCTATTTTTTGAAGAACTCACACAGGGTAAGCACTCATGGTGGGGGGGGGATGGCCAGAAGAAATGATGCAGGGATACCTTGAAGGACTCTCTTAAGAATTTTGGAAGTGATTGTGCAGCATGGGAGTCTCTGGTACAGGACCTACTGGCATGGCATGCCTCCATCAGGAAGGGTGCCGTGCTCTATGAACAAGGCAGAATTGAATCAACTCAAAGGAAACATGAGATATGCAAGTTTAGAGAACTTAATGTGGTCGCATGGACAATTTGTGCCCGACCTGTGGAAGAGCATTTCAAGGTCTTATTGGTTTGATCAGCCTCAGTTGGACATGCTATAGCTCATCTCTAACATAGTTATGTCATTTTAGTCTTCTTCAATAATGAAGGAGAGGAACTAATAAAAAAATAATAGAGAAAACCTATATTGAAATAGTCTTTCAAAGCCCTGGTAGTTACTGCTACTTAAAACAGAGCAGAAACCTATTTATGTTGAGTTGAACTGGAGACCTAAGCTCTATCTTTTTTCAGTATATAAGATCTCCAGTATTTTTCTATTTTTCCTTTTTTCTGATCTTGTTCAAATACTGAAAGCAATAGGATAGGTTTTTCCCCCCTTCTCTTTACCACAAGACTCTTAAAATACCCTCCCAAGATGCACATTCTTAATATGAGGAACTTTTGAAATTTCATTTTCCTTATATACAGTAATGTACACAATACAGCTACATTGATTACTTTGGTGTTACATGTATTGATATAAACATTTGATCAGAAAAATCCATGACCTGATGAAACTCCTCTATGTTCAGACAATTCTCAAAGGACTCAATACTGCCCATGATCCAAAACAATGGATAATGAAATCAGCACTTTTCTCTTCTAATACTTATTTTTAGGAAGAGTACAGAACACTGGTAGAGAAACAAACTTTCAGTTAAGATCTGAGTTCAGGTCCCACTTCTAGACATATACTCATCTTGCAAAAGTCACTTAATTTCTCAACCCACCAGGAAACTGTCTAAGACCTTAAATTACAGAAAATGTGTCAACCTATTTTTATGGAAGGAGTTTAGAAGTATAACTTAACCCTGAAAAGCTGAATGCAATCCTATAGAGTTTTTTTTAAAAAAAGATGAATTTTATTGAGATAAAGGAGTTTCATGAATATCTGATGAAAAGATCAGAGTTGAGTAAAAATTTTGAAATATAAACATGAATCAAGAAAAACCTAGAAAAGCAAATTTATTTGAACAAGTAGAAAAGATAATATGCTGGATTAGTGTTCTCCTCAGATCCATAATGGAGAGAGCTAAATAAGAAAAAAATAGGACTTCTCGCTATATTAGTTTTCTTCTTGATAAGCATAAAAAGAGAAAGATAGATAAAAAACATGGAAAGGAAGAAGGTAGAACTTGATATTCCTCATAATTGGGTCATGAAAAGAATAAATAAACATGGAGGAAAAGATAAGGAATGTGAATATTAGATTAACCTCACTCGGAACTGGACAACATAGGTTTGAAAACACATACACATGTACACAGTTTGCTTTAGAAAACTGAACAGGGAAAAATGTAGGAATGGGGGGAAAATAAACATGATGAGAAGGGAGAATAACACAAGGGCAGGAATAATTGCAACAAAAACAAACTTACAGATCTAATGACACAGTTTTAAAAAGGGGAGAAAAGTGGAATCTAAATGAGGTATTATCAATTGGAGAATGACTGTACAAATTAGGGTTTATTAATATAATGGGATGTTATTGTGCCATAAGGAAATGATGAAAGAGACCACTTAAGTGAATCCTGGGTAATATGAACATACAGAATGAAATGAGCAAAACTAGCAGCACTATCCATATAATGACAATGACATTGTAGATAATAGGCAACTTTGAAAGACTTAAGAGCTCTGATCAAAGCAGTGACCAAATATGTCTCCAGAAAATTATGATGAAGCATTGCCACTCATCTCCTGACAGGGAGTGGATGGACTCAAGTTGCAAAAAAGAGACATACATTTTTTAACTTGGTACCTATTTAGAGGATTTCTTGACTATCCATATTTCTTACATGTATTTCCCTGACCATTTTTAGGTGGGGTTTGGATAAAGTAAATATGGGGGGGGGGGAACAATAATTAAATCAGTTCTAGTTTCTACCGACTGGGGGCAGGCAACACAGAAGAGAAGGTGGGCATCCTATACCCCCATCTAGAAGTGATTATGATGACATGAACCTTCAAAGAGGACCCCTATTTACCATTTCCTAGATTCAGTGGTAGGGGTGGTAGCAGAGCTCTAAACTTTCTCTTCCTCCTCCATCAACACCTAGAAGGAGAGATCTTATGTATTATGATTGTAGAGAAAGACCTGGTGATCATTATAATGCCATGGTTGGTTTTAGTGATGAGACCTGGGATGCAATAGATATATGGAGTCCTACCAAATGGTAGATGACTTATGAACCACAGGGTGGTTCTGATGATGATTCCTATGGAGGAAATCATGGTTCATATGGTGATCGTGGTGAGTCCATTTTTATGACTCAAGTAATTATTCCTAAAGATTTGACTGGATCTATTATTCACAAAGGTAGTAAACAAATCAAATGAATTCCTCATGAAAATGGAGGCATCAATCAAAATTGATGAACCTTTGGAAGGATATAAGGATCAAATGATTACTATTACCAAAACAAAGGAACAAATACAGAATGCATAGTATTAACTGCAAAACAGTGTGAAGTAACATGCAGATGCAGAAGGAGTCTAATGAAAGATATTTTTATAGTGTGAAGCAGTACTCTGGAAAGTTTTGGTAACTCTAGTGAAGAACTGAAAGAATTCTACATCTTTTTAAAAATTTGCTTCTGTTCAAAAAGTTATCATTCCTCTGCTTCATGGGTGTTCTGCCTTGGAGTGTAGTGAAATCTTTGCAGTTCAACAGATGCAATGTTTTAGTTCCTTGCAAATAGGGGAGGAGAGAGAGTGCATTAAACTGTCATTGAAATTTTGAAACAGCAGCAGAAAGAGTGAATGTTATTTTTGTTCTTTGTTGGTAATAAAAACAATAATATTTTTCCTTTCTGTAACTATTGTGAACACCTTGCTTTGTGTTCACTGTAATTTTTCCTGGGGGGTGGGGCAGGGAAGAAAGAGTATCAGTAAGTATCAATAGTCCATGTGTTACTGCCATCCATTAAAGCAGTGTGCAAAATGTAATGCTCTTTTGTAAGAAATATTATATGATTTTTAAAACAAATTTAGTAAATCTATTTTTGTTGGTCATTTGTTAAAAGACATTTGTTAAAAGACAAATGAAGGGGCAGAGCCAAGATAACAACAGGAGAAGAGCCTCTTCTAGGAGTTTTCTCCATAATATTTCAAAAATCTTAAGATTATGATTAACTGAATTTTCAAGAGACAGAACCCACAGAAGGATCCAGTGAAGCAATTCTCCAGACCAAGGTAACCTGGAAAATAGTGGAAAGGCTCCATTCCATGAGATTAGAGGGACAGCCCCCCAGAGTGAAAAAACTCCAGCCTCCCAGAGGCAGTCCCAGGGTTCTTGGGAGCCACAGCTCATGGCAGTGGGGGCAGTTTCCTGACCTATACCCTAGGGAGCACCAGGCACAAATTGGAGGATCAGTGGAGGGGACCTCTGCCAGAGCAAGCACATGAAGCCCAGGTCCTCAGAGCAATTGTGGCAGTCAACTCAGTCAGCTCAGCAGCAGCAGCTGCAGGGCAGCACAGATCCAGGAAATGGAAGCAGGCATGGAGCCAGTAAGCAGGAGCCCCAGGCAACTGAACCTTGAGTGCTCAGCCCACCGAAGGTAAGGGAGTGGAGAGAGACTTCAGAGGTCTGTCCTCTGTACCTGGAACAGGACTCTGGGGTGCTGACCACATTCAGATCCTGATCGCAGTCTAGGCCACCCATAGAACAGCTCCCCCCACCTCAGCCCCATGGCAAAGGGGTGCACTTGTAGTCATTCACAGACCAAGAGGGTAGTCAGAGCCTCACACACTGAGATCCTTGTGGTGGGGTGTCCCAATAATACTCAAAATCTCAGGAAGTACCCCAAAACCAGACATAGTCTGGAGAAAAGAATAAACAAAGAAAAAAAAGAGGAACACCATTGAGAAATACATTGTCTATGATCCCAAGAAGAATCATAATACTCAATCTGAATGAAGAAGTACAAGCTCCTGCATCTAAAGACTCCAAGCAAAATGAAAGTTGGACATAGGCTATGCCAGAGCTCAAAAAAGATTTTGAAAATCAAGTAAGGGAGATAGAAGAAAAATTGGGAACAGAAATGAGAGAGATGCAGGAAAAACATGAAAATGAAGTCAGCAATTTAGTCAAGGAGATCCAAAAAATGCTGAAGAAAATAATATGTTAAAAAACCAGCATAGGTCAAATGAATAAGACAGTTCAAAAAGTTATTGAGAAGAATGCTTTAAAAAGCAGAATTAACCAGATGGGAAAAGAGATAAGAAAGTTCTCTGAGGAAAACAAATCCTTTGGATGTCGAATGGAGCTAAAGGAAGCTGATAACTTAATGAGAAATCAAGACACAATACTGCAACACCAAAAGAATGAAAAAATAGAAGAAAATATGAAACATCTCATTGAAAAAAACTGATCTGGAAAACAAAATTAAGAAAGATAATTTAAAAATTACTGGAATTCCTGAAAGTCATGATCAGGCAAAGAGCCTTGACCTCATTTTTAAAGAATTCCTATAGGGAAAACTGCCCAGATATCCTAGAAGCAGAGGGAAAAATAGAAATTGAGAGAATCCACCAATCTCCCCCGGAAAGAGATCGAAAAAAACAACCCCCAGGAATATTATAGCCAAGTTCCAGAACTCCCAAGTCAAAGAGAAAATATTACAAGCAGCCAGAAGGACACAGTTCAAATATTGTGGAGCTGCAGTCAGGATCACACAGGACTTAGCAGCAATTACATTAAGGGCTTGTAGGGCTTGGAATATAATATTCCTGAAGGCACAAGAGCTTGGAATGCAACTGAGAATCAACTACCCAGCAAAACTGAACATCATTTTCCAGGGGAAAAGATGGATTTTCAGTCAACCAGGGGAATTTCAACTGTTGAAACAACCAGAGCTGAACAAAAAGTTTGACCTTCAAATATGGGACTCAGGTGAAGCACAAAGAGTGGAGGAGAAGGGTAAAATATGAGGGGCTTAATGATGATGAACTGCATGTATTCCTGCATAGAAAAATTATACTGATAATATTCATATAAAACTTCTCATTTAATAGAGAAGGTAGAAGGAATTTTTATAGATGAAGCACAGGAGAGAGCTGAATTTGAAGAAATAATATATTGTAAAAATGAAGTCAATGGCTAAAAGGGAAATGTAATGGGAGTAAGAGAAAGGAGAGGTGGAATAGGCTAAGATATTTCATACAATACGATTTCTTTTTTATTGCAATGAGCTATTGCAATGATATGGAAGGGGGGAAGGCGAGGTGGAATAAGAGAACCTTCGCTCTCATCAGAGGTGGCTCAGAGAGGAAACAGCATATACACTCAATGGGATATAAACATTTAGAGTAAAAAGGAGAGATGGGGGACAGAGGAAAGGGTGGGGATGTGAGCGATGGAAGAGAGGGTGGACAGTGAGGGAGAGTGGTCAGAAATAACACATTTTCTTTTTTACTTCTTGCAAGGGACCATAGGGCTAGTTGGTTGCTGGGCCTTAAGGGTGGTATGTAGGCTCAGGGACTCTTGGTCCCAGGGCTGATAATTAGTCTGCTGCACCACTCAGCACATTTTAGAAGAGGGACAGAGTGAAAGGAGAGAGAAAATATAGTATACAGTATTGAGAAGGTATGAATAGAGGGAGTTGCAATCAGCAATGGCAAAGGTGGAAAAATATGGAAGTAGCTTTTGTGATGGACTGATTATAATGAATGTGATCCACCTGAGACAGAGCTAGTGGTTTTGGAACACAGACTGAAGCACATTTTTTTTCTCTTTCCTTTACTTTATTTCTCATGAGGGTCTATATTTTTTGGGCAGGTATTATGTTTACTCTTAAACAAGAATATTTTAGTAGTGTATAAAAAACATCATTTGTACAAAAATAAAAATGAATTAATTAACAATTTTTAAAAAGACAAATGGATAAATCTTATCCCCCTAGAAAAAAAGCAGCACTAATTAAACAAAAAGTTTAATTTTCAGCTCCTCTGTAGATGTAGGTATATCTTCTTGAACACATAATTAGCAAATAGTCCTGGTAACAATTTGACTTGAAAATCCATTACTTGGGAAAGAATTGTATCACATTTATTCATGTGACCAGCTGTTTTTTTATAAATTGCTGCACGGTTTTCTAAATTAGTAATTGTGAAGAACAAGCAAGCTAAGAGTAATACCACAAATTGGTGTAAACACCTGAAGCCTGATTAGCATCAAGTTTTACTAATCAGAATTCATTGATATGAAAATGATGGAAGCTGAATGAATTCTGATTATTTTTATTTTTATTTTATTTTTTTTTTAGGGTTTTTTTTTGCAAGGCAAATGGGGTTAAGTGGCTTGCCCAAGGCCACACAGCTAGGTAATTATTAAGTGTCTTAGACCGGATTTGAACGCAGGTACTCCTGACTCCAAGGCTGGTGCTTTATCCACTACGCCACCTAGCCGCCCCAATTCTGATTATTTTTAGATAATTCCTCTTGTAGGCTATTTTAAAAATAGCCTACAAATAAAAATGTGAACTTTCTAATGTTAAACTATGTTAAATATATGTATAAAACACTTGTTTTTCCATTGTATGCAGATTTGAAAGAAAGATGAACTATATCTCTATTATATGTTGGATTATATAGGAAACGTTTATGAATAATTCAAAAAATGATGAAAAAGTATCTCTGGATGTTTTGTATGGTATCTTGGCATTTGAATTAAAAGTAAAAAGTTCAAATTCCACTTGTAAATAAAAATAAATTCACACAATGCTGGGACAAAAACAATAGTTAAGTTAAAAAAGAGGAGGGTTTTGAAACTTTTTTGAATGCACAGAAGATAACAGATAGAAACTGAGAAGAAAGCATAGTCAAGTAGGATAATTTTGAAAGTAATGTATAAAATTTATATTTTTTTCTTTATGAAATATTAAGTTTCATGAAATGATAACAGTTTTAAGTGTGTTTTTGTATTCTGCTGCATATATAAAAATTCTCCTTTTGTATGTGTGCTTAAGTTCAAAATAATAATAATAATAATAATAATAAATAATTTTAAAAGTTTTGGTAAAATTAAAGAACAATTTAGTGATAGAGTTCTCAAACATGTTTTTGGCCATATTCTGCTCTCATTAAAGCACTGGGTGAGCTGGTTTTGAATGCTGGAATTGAAGCCCATGGTGGGAAATCCCAGCAGCAGCAGGAATCAGTAGCTAAGGACCTGACAGTCTCCTAAAATATCTTCCTCATAATCCTGGTCAAGGCTGACAAGTGGTTGAAGAAAACTGTCATGATACTAGTAATAATTTCATGTTTCCCCCAATGAGTTATTGCTCTGGTTCAACTGTATAAACTAGTTGTTTAATAAAATTAAAGAGTTATTAAATTTAAGAATGATCAACACCTTTCCATATGAATCCTGATCTGTATCCCTTGATCAGAGATATGTGACAGGTGGCATTTAAATATAATTCTAACTTGATACTCCTCTTTTTTAAAAATACATACCTTAGTTTTTGGTAATTTTTTTGATAAAAGAAAAAAACATTTCCATGTATACAGCAGACCAGAAAAGAGGGTTCAATATAAAACAATAAATTTTCATTTCAAGTAAAACCAAAATAATAAATGCTACTCGCTGTTGTTAAAGCTGCAGAAATTTTCTTTCTCCCTTGCTTTTCTTTGTTATTTACTGTGTACTTTTCACTTCATTCCCTGATATCTCTTTTTCTGTTCTGTTTTTCTTTAATTTTTTCTACATTTCATGGGAAAATAATTTTTATATTTTTTCAAATTTTGAGTTTCAAATTTTCTCACTCTCTCTTTCTCCCATTCAGAAAGCAAGCAATTTGATATGCGTTAAACATTATAGTCATGAAAAGCACATTTCCATCTAAGCCATGGAGTGAAAGAAAATATAGAGAAAGAAATCTCCAAGATAATAAAACTAGTTAAGAAAAGTATATGCATTAGACTCTATCAGTTCTTTCTCTGGAGATGGATAAAACCTTTCATCATAAGTCCTGTAGAATTTTCCTGGATCCTTGTATTGCTGAGAATGGCTAAGTTGGGTACAATAGATCATCTTACAATAATGCTGTTTCTATATACAATGTTCTTCTGGTTCTGATCATTTCACTTTTTATCAGTTCATGTTAAATCTTTCCATATTTTTTTCTTTTTTCCAATACATATAAAGTTAGTTATCAGCATTCATTGTTTTGCAAACTTTTGAGTTCCATAGTTTTCTTCTACCCTCCCTTTTCTCCCCCTCCACAAGGCAGGGAACAATTTGATATAGCTTATGCATGTACAGTTATGCTTAACAGATTTACATATTTTGCATGTTATGAAAAAAGAATTACAACTAAGGGGGAAAAGATGATGAGAAAGAAAAAGATAACATCAAAAACTTTTTTACTTCCTTACATCCTATCTTTCCCCATTTATACTTTTCTTTCTCCTTTCCCCTTATCCTCCCCTTACTTGTTTTGCTTCTGATTGCTGTCTACTTCACACTGTACTTTCCCCTTTTCCCTCCTATTTCCCTATAGGGAAAGACAAATTCTAAACTCAATTGGGAATATACAAGACTGTCACTCTGATCCAAATTTGTTGAGAATAAGATCCACTCTGTGTTTACACACTTCCATCTATTATAATAGGTCCTTTATGCCTCTTATTATGATGTTAATTATCTTCTAATGCCTTCATTTTCTTCATGTCTTGTTTTATACTTGTCTTGCACTCCCATCCTATGTCAAAGTATATTTATTTCAGCTATTCTGATATAAGTATGATTCTCAAGAGACATAAGCATTATTACCATCATGATCAATTTATACCCACACCATCTGTCCAAGTATAGTCCTGTCAATATTCCCATTACAAATATAACCCTCATGAGCTAAAGTACTATCATATGCCCACTGTCTAATTATGTTCTTTTCAACTGTCCTAAGAGAAATAAAATTCTGAAGAGTTATAAGTATTGTCTTCCCATTTAGTGTTATTGTCTAAAGATTTTACTCCTATTGACCAACATTTTTTTCTTTACATTTACCTTTTTATATATCTCTTGAGTTCTGTATTGAAGATCAATTCTGGTCTTTTTATCAAGTAAGTTTGAAAGTCTTCTAATTCATTGAAAATCTATTTTTTCCTCTGAAAGAATATATTGAATTTTTCAGGGTAGTAGATTCTTAGTTGTAATCCAAGTTCCTTTGCCCTCCAGAATATCATATTCCAGGCTTTCTGATCATTTAATATTGAAGTTGATATGCCCTATCTAATGCTGATTGTAACTCCTTGATGTTTAAATTATTCTTTTTTGTACAGGCTGCAGGATTCTCTCCTTGATCTGATAATTCTGGAATTTGGGTATAATATTCCTTGACCTTTTTCCTTTTGGGTTCCCTTTCAGGAGAGATATGTGAATTCTTTCAATGACTATTTTACCCTTTGGTTCCAGGATATTAGGGCAGGTTTTTTTGATGATTTCCTGAAAAATTTTGTCTAGGCTCTTTTTCATTTTGATCATGGATGCCAATAATTCTTAATAATTCTCTGCATCTATTTTCTAGGTCAACTGTTTTACCAATGAGGTATTTTACATTTTCTTCTTTTTTGATTTTGTCTAACTGATCTTGGTGTCTCATGGCGTTATTAACTTCTACCAGCCCCAACCTATTGTTCAAGGAGTTATTTTCTTCAGTTATCTTTTGCATCTCCTTTTCCATTTGATCCACTTTTATTTTTCATTTGCCCAATTGTATTTTTAAAGGATTTTTTTCTACTGTCAATTTTTGATGCAAGATATTATATTTCTCTTACATTTTTTCCCCAATTTTTCCACTTGATTTTTAAAATCCTTTTTGAGGTCTTCCAAGAAGTCTTTCTGGGCTGCAGAACAATTCTTATTTTCCTCATATGTAATACTCCTCCTGCCATCCTTTTCTGATAATGTTTTGCCCACCCTTATCTACAAGATAATTTTCCAATAGTCCTTGATTTTCTCTGACCTTTATCACTCATTTTGAGATTTGTTAGCGGGCACTATCCCGATTGCTGATCATCATCCATTTCCTCGATGAAGCCAGATGCAAGTTAATCTTGCTGCAGTTCTGCTCCCTACTTAAGGTCCTGAGTCTGCTAAAAGTACCTAAAACTGGCACAGAGATTTCTTCCTGTGATGAATCAGCATTAAGTTTGATTCCCGATGTGAGATTATAAGGATAAAGAGCTGCCAAGAGTGCTTGTTCAGACACAGATAAGTAAAATAGTGCTTTGGAACAATAACAATAATTATAACTCATTTTATAAACAGTACTTTAAGGTTTCCAAAGCACTTTCCATGAATTGTGTCATTTGATTCTCACAATAACCTTATGAATTAGGAGCTATTATTGTTTCCATTTTACAGATGAATGAATTGAGACTCAGAGAGGTAAGTGACTTGCTCTGAGTCAAACTGCAATGTATAAACATAAATATAGGTGTTACTATGGTTTAAATGTGCTTTTTTTACTCTCAAAAATACATAGGAGATTTATTTTTGACCTTTGTGTATTCTTGGTAATAAATATTTCTTGTAAAGAATTGGTGATCATTAGGGGGGAGACAGAACCAAACTATCTGATTCTAACTTGAGCTAATCAATGACATTGATTAAAGTATTTTTTTTGAGGTTTGCAAATTATTTATTTGTACCCTCACAACCTCTCTCTCAGGTTTTGTTATATGAATTTTCCAGGCAAGAAAAATAAGACATAGAAAAGTTTAGTGGTTTTCCTATGGTCACAAAGCTAGTAAATGTGAGAGGTAACATTGAACATCAGGTCCAGTTTTCCAAATACAGTGTCCTTTCTACACCAGATGGAGAAACAAACTGAATTGACTCTTGAGATGCCAAACCACTACTCCACATGCATTTACTGTAAAATCCTGAGGCCCCTTGTTTATGTGATAAATTTTGGTCACTTCATAGTTTTTCCTATCCCTAAGATGCAGTGTATTACAAGGCAATGTATAATATGAACACTAGGTAGCACTCATACACCATTGAAAATTGCTTTGCACTCTGCTAAAAAGAACCTGTCAAGAAAGTTACTGAGACTTCTATGCACTCCCACATAATCCTGTCTCTGTCACTACTATCCATATTTCAAATTTTGTTGAGGCTCTTCACTGTGGCACCAAAGAATTATAAAGGAAGAAATGATATAAAAAGTTGGAATCATAACTTTGTCAGTCAACAAGCATTTTACTAGATAATATTGTGCTTAATATTGTGATACAAAGAACTGGGACCACACATTCTAATTGGAGAGTCAATGTGTAAATAATGTCTATATAAAAATATAAGTATAATAAATATTTTATATTAAATATAAAATAAAATATGGTTCTTATCCTTTCTTAATGAAGAAGAGCAAAACAACATCACCATGTTAGAGAAAAATTACAGTGTTTTTGATATACTGGTTAGATCAATAAGAGCTCTGAATGCTCTACCATGTGCTGGGCACAAATAGTCCATTTGAACACTTTGGGTGTTTACTCTAAACTTGCTTATGGGCAGTTGTGCTAGTGGCCCCCATGATGCATAATGAATTCAAAAATTCTTAAGAGAGACCTTCAGAGTGTTCTGGTATTGCTTCTTCTGATCCCACTGTGAGCACTTGCCCTGTATGAATCCTTCATAAAATAGTCTTTTTGGCAAACATTCATTTGGCATTCTAACAATATGCCCAGCCCATCATAGTTGCATTCTCTGTAGTAACATTTGAATGCTTGGCAGTTTAGCTCTAGAAAGGACCTTAGTATCTGGTATCTTCTCCTGCCTGGTGATCTTAAGAATCCTTTTTCCTTCCTCCTTCCTTCCAATTTAAATGAAAGCAATTCAGTTTCCTGACAAGGTACTGTTAGACTGTCCAAGTTTCACAAGCATACAGCAATGAGGTCAACACAATGGCTCTGTAAACCTTGAGTCTGATAATCAGTCTAATAACTTTTCTCTCCCACACTTTCTTTCAGAGCCTCTCAAATGCTGAGCTAGCTCCAGCAATGCCTATGTCAACCTCATCATCAATGTATACTTTCCTGGAAAAAAACACTAGCAAGGTAAATGAACTTATCCACATTTGCTGTAACTGATGATTTTGCATATGGATAGTGTGACTGGCACATGGAGAATTTGGTTTTAATTATTAGGGCAAAATTAGCACACACAGCAGAGAATGTTGCACCTCAGCTTCACAGGCTGCACTAAAAGCAAACAGAAGATCATGCCCCAACATTCACTCCATTTTCTTGGCTTGTAGCCTTTTCAAGTTAAAGAATTTACCATCAGTGCAGTAGCTGTATTCATCCTTAGGGAAGGCATTTTATAACTTGACTGAAAAACATCATATTTAAAAAGCATGGGAGGACCTCCAGGGCAGAGCTAATATGCTCCCAGAGTTTTCCCCACACAAAGCTAAACGAAGTCTCTGCACTGACAGTAAAGCTCTAGATTCCACCAAAAAAAGGCAAGATCCAGATAACTTTTCAACAGTAGACATCTTGGAGGATCTTAAATGAAGTTCTGTCTCTTTTTGGTGGCCGGGGGCGGGAGGGAGAAAGGGAAATAAAGTCAATCGAGGCAGGAGAACTGGAAAGCCATCTGGAGGCTTTTAGCCACAGTGCAGTCCAGGTCCAGATCCTGAAAACTTGACAACAGTATATGTCCCAGCAGCTATATAGTAAAACATCAGGGAGAGTTCCAAACTCAAACAGAGTCTAAATACTAGGAATACTGGGGCAAAAGACAGGACTCGGTTGGGAACAAACCACTACATAGTAGAACCTGGACATAAAGGAGGAAACAAACCTCTGAAAAGGCAAGACCTGATCTACATAGATAACATTTTGGCCAATGATAAACCAGGGAACAGACCCCAGCCCCAGCAAAAAAGAATTGGATCCATACTCCCTCTATCCCAGGAGCAGAGCTCAAACAATAAAGATAAGCAAAAAAAGCTAAAATAATCTACACTATAGAGACTATGATAACAATGGAAGAAGAAAGCAATGAAAAATTACTTACAGAAGTCTCAAAAAGAGTCTATGAATTGCACTCAAATCCAAAAGCTCATAGAAGAACTTAAAAAAAAGAATTGACAAACCAAAGAAGAAAGGAAGAAGAAAAATGGGAAAAAAGGAAATGAGAGACATGCAGGAAAATTATGAAAAATTGACCAAAGAAATCAATTCCTTTAAAAATAATAACCAACTAGAAAAGAAATGTAACTCAGCAAAGAGCAAAATTAATCAACTTAGAAAAGGAAACACAAAAGCTCACTGAAGAAAATAAAACCCTAAAAATTAGAATTGGTCAAATAGAAATCAATAAATCCATGAGACCACAAGATTCCATCAAAGTAAAAAGGCTGAAAAAAACTGAAGAAAATGTAAAATACCTTTTAGGTAAAACAAATGACCTGGAAAATAAATCCAGGAGAGAAAATATATGAATTATTGGACTACCAGAAAACCTAGATCAAAACAAAAACCTGGAAAACATCTTTCAAGACATTGACAGGGAAAATTGACCATATCTACTAGAGCAAGAATACAAAATAGCCACTGAAAGAGTGCACAGAACTCCTCTGGAAAGAGACCCCCAGGATCAAAACTCCAAGGGCTATCAAAACCACATTTTCAAATTCTCAAATAAGGGAGAAAATACTTCAAGCAGCAAAAAATACAAATGAAACACAATCAGACTTATACACGACTTAACAGTTTCAACACTGAAGGACCAGATTATCTGAAATATCATATATCAGAGGACAAGAGACCTAGGCCTACATCCAAGAATTTATTATCCTGCAAAGTTTACCAAATTATGTCAGGAGAAAATATGGATGATCAACAAAATAGAGGACTTCCAAAATTTTCTGATAAAAAGATCAGAACAGTACAGAGAATTCAATCTCCAAATACAAGACTCAAGAGATACATAAAAAGGATAAGCAAGAAAGGGAGCAAAAAATAAACAAGTGAATTCTACCAAACATTTAAGGAACAATTAATTCTTATTCTACATAAACTATTTTTTAAAAAATAGGAGTTCTGCCAAATTCCTTTATTGACACCAACATTTTATTGATATCTAAACCAGGGAAGAACCAAACCAGGGAAAGAAAATATATGAATATTGAAGCAAAAACCTTAAATAAAATTTTAGCACAGCAAGTTATTCCTAGGATAATACACCATGATCAGGTAATATTTATACCAAGTAGGCATGGATGGTTCAATATTAAGAAAACACTAAACATAATTGAATATATCAATAGTAAAACCCAGTAGTAAATCTCAATAGATGCTGAAAAAGTCTTTGATAAAATACAACATCCATTCCTATTAAAAACACTAAAAAGTTTAGGAATAAATGGAGTTTTCCTTAAAATAGTAAGTATATCTAATCTAAAACCATCAACAAATATATGTAATGGGGATAAACTTGGAGCAATTCCAATAAAATCAGGGCTGAGAACAAGATGTCCATTATCACCATTAACATTTACTATAGTAGGGGCAGCTAGGTGGCACAGTGGATAAAGCACCAGCCTTGGAGTCAGGAGTACCTGGGTTCAAATCCGGTCTCAGACACTTAATAATTAGCTAGCTGTGTGGCCTTGGGCAAGCCACTTAACCCCGTTTGCCTTGCAAAAACCTAAAAAAAAATTACTTGAAACAATTAAATTCAGTGAAGTAGAAGAATATAAAATAAATCAACATATATCATCAGCATTTCTGTATATGAACAACAAGCCTTTCTCACACAAATAAAGTCACATCTAAACAACTGGAAAAATTTCAATTGCTCATGGCTAGGTCAAGCAAATATAATAAAAATGACAATTTTACCCAAATTAAATTACTTATTTAGTACCATGGTAATCAAATTATTTTACTGTTAGAAAAAAATAATGACAAAATTCTTCTGGAGCAACAAAAGGTCAAGAATATGAAGGGAAATGATGGAAAAAAGGTAAAAGAAGTTGGCCTAGCTCTACCAGATGTAAAACTATACTATAACTTAGCAGTCATCAAAACTGCATGGTAGTTTTTAAGAAGTAGAACAATGGATCAGGGAATTAGGATAGATTCAAAAGAAACAATAGTAACTAACTATAGTAATCTACTGTTTGGCAAACCCAAAGACATTCGCTTCTAGGATAAGAACTCACTATTTGACAAAAATTTTTGGTAAAACTTGAAAATAGTGTGACAAAAATTAGGCATAGACCCATATCTCACACCCTCTACCAAAATAAGATCAAAATGGGTATGGGATTTAGACATAAAGTGAGACACTAAAGACCAATTAACATAGCAAGAAATACATAATCTGTCAGCTCTATGGAAAGGGGAGAAATTTATGACCAAACAAGAAATAGAATACATCATAAATTGCAA